>NC_041388.1:357402500-357436455 GCF_002162155.2 Triticum dicoccoides
CGCACCCTCCACCCTCGTGGGACCCTGTTGCTCCACCGACGTACTCCTTCCTCCTATATATACCTACGTACCCCCAAACGATCAGATATAGAGCCAAAAACCTAATTCCACCGCCGCAACTTTCTGTATCCACGAGATCCCATCTTGGGGCCTGTTCTGGAGCTCCGTCGAAGGGGGCATCGATCACAGAGGGCTTCTACATCAACACCATAGCCCCTCCGATGAAGTGTGAGTAGTTTACCTCAGACCTACGGGTCCATAGTTATTAGCTAGATGGCTTCTTCTCTCTTTTTGGATCTCAGTACAATGTTCTCCCCCTCTCTTGTGGAGAACTATTCGATGTAATCTTCTTTTTGCGGTGTGTTTGTTGAGACCGATGAATTGTGGGTTTATGATCAAGTCTATCTATGAACAATATTTGAATCTTCTCTGAATTCTTTTATGTATGATTGGTTATCTTTGCAAGTCTCTTCGAATTATCAGTTTGGTTTGGCCTACTAGATTGATCTTTCTTGCAATGGGAGAAGTGCTTAGCTTTGGGTTCAATCTTGCGGTGTCCTTTCCCAGTGACAGTAGGGGCAGCAAGGCACGTATTGTATTGTTGCCATCGAGGATAACAAGATGGGGTTTTCATCATATTGCATGAGTCTATCCCTCTACATCATGTCATCTTGATTAAGGTATTACTCTGTTTTTAACTTAATATTCTAGATGCATGCTGGATAGCGGTCGATGAGTGGAGTAACAGTAGTAGATGCAGGCAGAAGTCGGTCTACTTGTCTCGGACGTGATGCCTATATACATGATCATACCTAGATATTCTCATAACTATGCTCAATTCTGTCAATTGCTCAACAGTAATTTGTTCACCCACTGTAAAATACTTATGCTCTCGAGATAAGCCACTAGTGAAACCTATGGCCCCCGGGTCTATCTTCATCATACTAATCTCCTACTACTTAATTATTTCCTTTGCTTTTTTACTTTGCCTTTATTTTACTTTGCATCTTTATCACAAAAATACCAAAAATATTATCTTATGATATCTATTAGATCTCACTCTCGTAAGTGGCCGTGTAGGGATTGACAACCCCTATTCCTGTTGGTTCCTAGGATTTATTTGTTTTGTGCAGGTACGAGGGACTCGCGCATAGCCTCCTACTAGATTGATACCTTGGTTCTCAAAAACTGAGGGAAATACTTACGCTACTTTGCTGCATCATCCCTTCCTCTTCGGGGAAAACCAACGCAGTGCTCAATAGGTAGCAAGAAGGATTTCTGGCGCCGTTGCTGGGGAGGTCTACGCAAAAAGTCAATGTACCAAGTACCCATCACATACCCTTATCTCTCGCATTACATTATTTTCCATTTGCCTCTCGTTTTCCTCTCCCCCACTTCACCCTTGTCGTTTTATTCGCCCTCTATCTCTCTTTATCCTCCCTCTCTTTCTCTATTTGCCTCTTTTTGCCTGCTTCCTTTTTGTTTGCTTGTGTGTTAGTTTGCTTGCTTGTCACGATGGCTCTACCTAAATTTGGTGATCTTCACCTTAAAAGATTAGAAGAGATCAAAAATAATGTCAGGAGCTTTATGGTTTTGCAATTTGAACATAATAGTTTCTTTATAAACGAGCTTAAGGAACAAATTTTTTTTATGGGTTTTATGAATAAAGAGCTTGATGATATGTCTAAAGAATCCGATGGTTTGAGATCCCAAATTGCTCGTCTTGAAAAGTTGACCGCTGAAATTTCGGATAAGCAAGCCACCTTAGTTAATAGGATGGCCGCTAAACCGGATTGCTGTGAAAATAAACATGAAGATCTAAAAGTTGTTGATGTGTCCCCTATTAAATCTTTGTTTTGCAATATGAATCTTGATAATGATGGGACTGAATATGATCCACCTTTACCTAGAAGGCGTTCCAAGAATTCGGAATTTTTTGATCTTGATGCTAAAATTGATAAAAGTGAGATGGAAGAAATTAAAACCCTAGATGTTGCTAAACCCACTAGTATGGATTTTAAGGAATTTAACTATGAAAATTGCTCTTTGATTGATTGTATTTCCTTGTTACAATCCGTGCTAAATTCTCCTCATGCTTACAATCAAAATAAAGCGTTTACTAAACATATCGTTGATGCCTTGATGCAATCTTATGAAGAAAAACTTGAATTGCAAGTTTCTATCCCTAGAAAACTTTATGATGAGTGGGAACCAACTATTAAAATTAAAATTAAAGATCATGAATGCGATGCTTTATGTGATTTGGGTGCTAGTGTTTCCACGATTCCAAAGACTTTGTGTGATTTGTTAGGTTTCCGTGATTTTGATGATTTCTCTCTAAACTTGCACCTTGTGGATTCCACTATTAAGAAACCTATGGGAAGAATTAATGATGTTCTTATTGTTGCAAATAGGAATTATGTACCCATAGATTTTATTGTTCTTGACATATATTGCAATCCTTCATGTCCTATTATTCTTGGTAGACCTTTCCTTAGAACGATTGGTGCAATTACTGATATGAAGGAAGGAAATACTAGATTCCAATTTCCATTAAGGAAAGGCATGTAACACTTTCCTATAAATAAAATTAAATTACCTTATGAATCTATTATGAGAGCCACTTATGGATTTCCTACCAAAGATGGCAATATCTAGATCTATCCTTGCTTGTTATGCCTAGCTAGGGGCGTTAAACGATAGCGCTTGTTGGGAGGCAACCCAATTTTATTTTTATTCCTTGCTTTTTGCTCCTGTTTAGTAATAAATAATTTATATAGCCTCTGTTTTGGTTGTGTGTTTTGTGTTTAATTAGTGTTTGTGCCAAGTAGAACCGTTGGGAAGACTTGGGGAAAAGTCTTGTTTCACTTGCTGTAAAAAACAGAAACTTTAGCGCTCACGAGAACTTCTGAAATTTTTATTTGGAGAGTGATATTTAGTTAATTATTTTTGAAAATGATTAATAGATAAATTCCTCACGTCAAGAAATTTATTTTAGAATTTTTGAGGGTTCCAGATCTTGCGCTACCTACAGATTACTTTAGACTGTTCTGTTTTTGACAGATTCTGTTTTTCGTGTGTTGTTTGCTTATTTTGATGAATCTATGGCTAGTAAAATAGTTTATAAACCATAGAGAATTTATAATACATTAGGTATAACACCAACATAAATAAATAATGAGTTCATTATAGTACCTTGAAGTGGTCTTTTATTTTCTTTCGCTAACGGAGCTCACGAGATTTTCTACTTTAAGTTTTGTGTTGTGAAGTTTTCAAGTTTTGGGTAAAGATTTGATGGATTGTGGAACAAGGAGTGGCAAGGGCCTAAGCTTGGGGATGCCCATGGCACCCCCAAGATAATCTAAGGACACCTAAAAGCCAAAGCTTGGGGATGCCCCGGAAGGCATCCCCTCTTTCGTCTACTTCTATCGATAACTTTACTTGGAGCTATATTTTTATTCGCCACATGATATGTGTTTTGCTTGGAGCGTCTTGTATGATTTGAGTCTTTACTTTTTAGTTTACCACAATCATCATTGCTGTACACACATTTTGAGAGAGCCATACATGATTTGGAATTTTTTAGAATACTCTATGTGCTTCGCTTATATCTTTTGAGTTATATAGTTTTGCTCTAGTACTTCACTTATATCTTCTAGAGCACGGTGGTGGATTTGTTTTATAGAAACTATTGATCTCTTATGCTTCACTTAGATTATTTTTGAGAGTCTTAAATAGCATGGTAATTTGCTTAAAGTCTTAATATGCTTGGTATACAAGATTAATAATAAAACTTTCTTATGAGTGTGTTGAATACTATGAGAAGTTTGATGCTTGATAATTGTTTTGAGATATGAAGATGGTGATATTAAAGTTGTGCTAGTTAAGTAGTTGTGAATTTGAGAAATACTTGTGTTAAAGTTTGTGATTCCCGTAGCATGCACGTATGGTGAACCATTATGTGATGAAGTCGGAGCATGATTTATTTTTTGATTGTCTTACTTATGAGTGGCGGTCGGGGACGAGCGATGGTCTTTTCCTACCAATCAATCCCCCTAGGAGCATGCGCGTAATACTTTGCTTTGATAAATTGTAGAGTTTTGCAATAATTATATGAGTTCTTTATGACTAATGTTGAGTCCATGGATTATACGCACTCTCACCCTTCCACCTTTGCTAGCCTTTCTATTACTGCCCCTGTTCAAGAATTCATCCGATTAACCAGTTTACTTGCCGATTAATCCCTACTCATAGGGTCACCGAGTAGCCAATAAGCCGATAAATTGTCTGATTAATTGATTAAATGGCCGATTAACTTGTCGATTAGCCTATTAATCCCCTACTCGCCAGCCAACCGAGCAGCTACCAGTTAACGATTTCCTCAACAATGATTACCGCGCACCTTTCGCCGGTATTATACACCCACCTTATACCTTCCTCAAAACAGCCACCATACCTACCTATTATGGCATTTCCATAGCCATTCCGAGATATATTGCCATGCAACTTTCCACCGTTCCGTTTATTATGACACTCTCCATCATTGTCATATTGCTTAGCATGATCATGCAGTTGACATCGTATTTGTGGCAAAGCCACCATTCATAATTCGTTCATATGTGCCACTCTTGATTCATTGCATATCTCGGTACACCGCCGGAGGCATTCATATAGAGTCATATTTTGTTCTAAGTATCGAGTTGTAATTGTTGAGTTGTAAGAAAAATAAAAGTATGTTGATCATCATTATTAGAGCATTGTCCAGTGAGGAAAGGATGTTGGAGACTATGATTCCCCCACAAGTCAGGATGAGACTCCGGACGAAAAAAAACAAAGAGGCCATAAAAAAAGAGAAAAGGCCCAAATAAAAAATGAGAGAAAAAGACAGAAGGGACAATGTTACTATCCTTTTACCACACTTGTGCTTCAAAGTAGCACCATGATATTCATAGAAGAGAGTCTCTCATGTTGTCACTTTCATATACTAGCAGGAATTTTTCATTACAGAACTTGGCTTGTATATTCCAATGATCGGCTTCCTCAAAATGCCCTAGGTCTTCATGAGCAAGCAAGTTGGATGCACACCCACTTAGTTTCTTTTTGAGCTTTCATATACTTATAGCTCTAGTGCATCCGTTGCATGGCAATCCCTACTCACTCACATTGATATCTATTGATGGGCATCTCCATAGCCCGTTGATACGCCTAGTTGATGTGACACTATGTTCTCCCTTTTTGTCCATGGCTCACGCTCATGTATTGCATGAAAATTGAAAAAGTTTTGAGAATGTCAAATGTATGAAAAAATTGCTTGGCTTGTCATCGGGGTTGTGCATGATTTAAATATTTTGTGTGGTGAAGATGGAGCATAGCCAGACTATATGATTTTGTAGGGATAACTTTCTTTGGCCATGTTATTTTGAGAAGACATAATTGCTTTATTAGTATACTTAAAGTATTATTATTTTATAGTCAATACTAAAATTTTGTCTTGACTCTTTCGGATCTGAATTCCATACCACAATTAAGAAGAATTACATTAAAATTATGCAAGTAGCACTCCGCATCAAAAATTCTGTTTTTATCATGTACCTACTCGAGGATGAGCAGGAATTAAGCTTGGGGATGCTTGATACGTCTCTAATGTATCTATAATTTTTGATTGCTCCATGCTATATTATCTACTATTTTGGACATTATTGGGCTTTATTATCCACTTTTATATTATTTTTGGGACAAACCTATTAACCAGAGGCCCAGCCCAGAATTGTTGTTTTTTGCCTATTTTAGGGTTTCGAAGAAAAGGAATATCAAATGAAGTCCAAACGGAATGAAACCTTCGGGAACGTGATTTTCTCAACGAACAAGACCCAGGAGACTTGGACCCTACGTCAAGACACAAAAGAGGAGGCCACGAGGTAGGGGCGCGCCTACCCCCCCCCCCCAGGCGCACCCTCCACCCTCGTGGGCCCCCTGTTGCTCCATCGACGTACTCCTTCCTCCTATTTATACCTACGTACCCCCAAACGATCAGATATGGAGCCAAAAATCTAATTCCACCGCCGCAACTTTCTGTATCCACGAGATCCCATCTTGGGGCCTGTTCCGGAGCTCCGCCGGAGGGGGCATCGATCACAGAGAGCTTCTACATCAACACCATAGCCCCTCCGATGAAGTGTGAGTAGTTTACCTCAGACCTACGGGTCCATAGTTATTAGCTAGATGGCTTCTTCTCTCTTTTTGGATCTCAATACAATGTTCTCCCCCTCTCTTGTGGAGAACTATTCGATGTAATCTTCTTTTTGCGGTGTGTTTGTTGAGACCGATGAATTGTGGGTTTATGATCAAGTCTATCTATGAACAATATCTGAATCTTCTCTGAATTCTTTTATGTATGATTGGTTATCTTTGCAAGTCTCTTCGAATTATCAGTTTGGTTTGGCCTACTAGATTGATCTTTCTTGCAATGGGAGAAGTGCTTAGCTTTGGGTTCAATCGTGCGGTGTCCTTTCCCAGTGACAGTAGGGGAAGCAAGGCACGTATTGTATTGTTGCCATCGAGGATAACAAGATGGGGTTTTCATCATATTGCATGAGTCTATCCCTCAACATCATGTCATCTTGTTTAAGGCGTTACTCTGTTTTTAACTTAATACTATAGATGCATGCTGGATAGCGGTCGATGAGTGGAGTAATAGTAGTAGATGCAGGCAGAAGTTGGTCTACTTGTCTCGGACGTGATTCCTATATACATGATCATACCTAAATATTCTCATAACTATGCTCAATTATGTCAATTGCTCAACAGTAATTTGTTCACCCACCGTAGAATACTTATGCTCTCGAGAGAAGCCGCTAGTGAAACCTATGGCCCCCGGGTCTATCTTCATCATATTAATCTCCTACTACTTAGTTATTTCCTTTGCTTTTTTACTTTGCCTTTATTTTACTTTGCATCTTTATCACAAAAATACCAAAAATATTATCTTATCATATCTATCAGATCTCACTCTTGTAAGTGGCCGTGTAGGGATTGACAACCCCTATTCGCGTTGGTTGCGAGGATTTATTTGTTTTGTGCAGGTACGAGGGACTCGCGCGTAGCCTCCTACTGGATTGATACCTTGGTTCTCAAAAACTGAGGGAAATACTTACGCTACTTTGCTGCATCCCTTCCTCTTCGGGGAAAACCAACGCAGTGCTCAAGAGGTAGCAGCCGTCAACCAATAGAACCCATGACGGAAAGCCTTGGCTACAAGAGATTAAGAGCCGGCATGATGACCACAATCTCCCTCTTGGATTTCTCGTAAAATCTCACAACCTTCTTTAGGAGAGACGCAACGTTGAAACGCCCCTGTGACACTGCGATGGTGCAACTCCCCATTGAGAATCGTCATTGACTTAGACCGTTGGGTTATCTGTCTGGCCAAGACCTCATCCTCTGGCAACTCACCCCGGGTCATGTAAGCCAAATACGGAACTGTCCAATCAGGAATAGCATGAAGAGCCGCCACCAATTGTGCTTCTGGGTCAGGAACAGCGAGGTCTTCCTCTGTAGGTAATTTAACCGAAGGGTTGATTAAAACATCCAAGAACATGTTAGGTGGCACCGGTTTACGCTGTGACCCTAGCCGGCTTAAATTGTAAGCCGCCTCATTCTTTGCTTGGTCAATATGCTCAACTTGGTAACCCTTGAAATGACCTGCAATGGCATCAACCTCTCATCGATAAGCCGCTGTAAGTGGATCCTTAGAATCCCAAGTACCAGAAACTTGCTGAGCCACCAGATCTGGATCACCAAAGAACCTCACTCGGCTTAAGTTCATCTCCTTAGCCATCCGAAGATCATGGGGCAAGGCCTCATACTCAGCTGCATTGTTAGTACAAGGGAACATTAGCCGGAGAACAGAAGAAAACTTGTCACCCCGTGGGGAAGTCAAAACAACTCCATCCCCCGAGCCCTCCAGTTGTCCGGATCCATCAAAGTGAATAGTCCAATATGTGATGTCTGGCTTTTCCTTTGGTGCCTGGAACTCTGTCCAATCATTGATGAAATCCACAAGTGCTTGGGACTTGATGGCCGTGCGTGGTACATACTTTAAACCGTGAAGACCAAGCTCAATGGCCCATTTAGCAACCTGGCCTGTGGCTTCCCTATTTTGGATGATATCTCCTAAAGGAGCATAACTAACCACAGTGATGGGATGACCCTGAAAATACTGCTTAAGCTTCCGGCTTGCCATGAAAACCCCATACACAAGCTTCTGCCAGTGTGGGTACCTCTGTATGGACTCGATAAGCACCTCACTGATGTAATAAACCGGCCATTGGACCGGGTACTCCTTGCCTGCCTCCTTTCTTTCCACCACGATGGCTACATTGACAACCCGGCTATTAGCAGCCACATATAACAACAGAGGCTCTTTATCAACAGGGGCAGCAAGCACGGGCGGCTCAGCCAGCTGTTTCTTCAGATCCTCAAACGCTTGAGTAGCAGCATTACTCCAAACAAAGTGATATGTCTTCTTCATCATCTGATAAAGAGAAATAACCTTCTCACCCAGCCGGCTTATGAACCGGCTCAGAGCCGCAATACGACCCGCCAGACGCAGAACATCATTAATACACGCCGGCTTAGCCAATGAAGTAATGGCTTTGATCTTCTCCGGGTTAGCTTCAATGCCTCTGTTAGAAACTAGGAAACCCAAGAGCTTGCCTGCGGGCACACCAAAGACACACTTAGCCGGGTTGAGCATCATCTTGTAGACCCGGAGATTGTCAAACGTCTCCTTCAAATCATCAATCAGGGTCTCCTTCTCTCTTGACTTCACCACAATGTCGTCTACATAAGCATGAACGTTACGCCCAATCTGATTGTGAAGGCAATTTTGTACACATCGCTGATAAGTCGCCTGGGCACTCTTGAGCCCAAAAGGCATAGACACATAACAGAAGGCTCCAAATGGAGTAATGAAGGTTGTCTTCTCCTGGCCCTTAACTGTAACTACCATCTTGATCTGATGATAACCAGAATAAGCATCCAAAAAACTCAAATGCTCACAACCTGTCGTAGCATCAATGCTTTGATCAATACGAGGGAGAGCAAATGGATCAGCCGAACAAGCTTTGTTTAAGTCCGTGTAATCCACACACATTCGCCAAGTGCCGTTCTGTTTTAGTACCAGCACCGGATTAGCCAACCACTAAGGATGAAAAACTTCAATGATAAACCCAGGCGCCAAAAGCCGGGCCACTTCCTCACCAATGGCCTTCTGCCTCTCCTCATTAAACCGACGAAGAAATTGCTTGACCGGTTTAAACTTCGGATCAATATTAAGAGTGTGCTCAGCGAGTTCCCTCGGTACACCTGGCATGTCTGAAGGCTTCCATGCAAAAATGTCCCAGTTCTCACGGATGAACTCGATGAGCGTGCTTTCCTACTTCGGATCCAGATTAGGGTTGATGCTGAACTACTTAGATGAGTCACTAGGGATGAAATCAAGCATCTTAGTATCATCCACCAACTTAAATTTTAATGAAGGATCATGCTCTGTGGTCGGTTTCTTCAAAGACGTCATGTATGCCGGGTCAACATTGTCCTTGTAAAATTTTAGCTTCTCCGTTGCACAAACTGATTCAGCATAAGCCGCATCACCTTCCTCACATTCCAAGGTCACCTTGCAACTCCCATGCACTGTGATGGTGCCCTTATAACCCGGCATTTTAAGCTGCAAGTAGACATAACAGGGCCTCACCATGAACTTAGCATAAGCCGGCCGCCCAAATAGAGCATGATAAAGGCTTTTGATCTTGACCACCTCAAAGGTTAACGTCTCAGACCTGGAATCGTGCTCATCTCCAAAGGTCACTTCTAATGATATCTTCCCCACTGGGTAGGCTGACTTACCCGGGACGACATCATGGGAGACAGTGTTTGACGATTTAAGATTCTTATCTATCAGTCCCATGCAACGGAAGGTCTTATAATAAAGTATGTTAATGCTGCTACCTCCATCCATGAGCACCTTAGTAAACTTATAACCCCCAACCTAAGGTGCCACTACCAGAGCCAGGTGACCCGGATTATCAACTCGAGGCGGATGATACTCACGACTCCAAACAATAGGCTGCTCTTACCACCGCAAATAATGTGGCACTGCCGGCTCAATCGCGTTCAGGGCCCTCTTATGAAGCTTCTAGTCCCGCTTACATAAGCTAGTGGTGAAGACATGATACTGCCCACTATTTAACTGCTTTGGGTTGGTCTGATAACCACACTGTTGCTGCTGTTGACTCCCTGATTACTCTACTGATTGTAACCACCCTGGTTACAATGACCTTGAAACTTGGAACTTGAACCGCCGCCTCCATGACCCGGACCATGAGAACCAGATCCTGATCCGCCGTTCGGGCCATGATGGGCGCTGGATGGACTCCCTAAAGCTTCTCATTATGCTGCAATCTTTCCATGAATGAGTAGCTGGCTTTCGATCCATTCCGTGCTTTGGACATGGCTAATTTAACATTGCCTCAAGATCAAATCCTGTCCTCGGAGCCGTCTGTCCCTTACGATGCTGGTTATAATTGCGCGCATCGGTGTTAGCCACAAAATCATCAGCTTTGCGCTTACCGTTACCACCCTGATTGGTAGAATTGTATTGCTACCCCTTCACGCCGTTGCTCTTCTTTCCCTTTCCCGATCTTTCATCCTCAGAATCGGGGTCCTTGGTACCAACAGAGTCGGCATATTTTACAAGATCCGCCATTAACTCCCCCATGTCATTGCAATGACGCTTGAGCCGTCCAAGCTTTTCTGCTTGAGTGGAATGAACCGGCAATTTTTCTCCAACATCAGAACCGCCGAGCCAACGTTGATATTATCTGAAGAATGTATGATGGTCGAGACCCAGCGCACCCAGCTGGTCATTGACTCGCCCTCGGCCTGCACACATGAAACTAAATCCACAATCGACATAGGCTGCTTGCACGTATCTTTAAAATTCTGGATAAACCGTGCCTTCAGCTCCGCCCATGACCCGATGGAATTAGCCTGCAATCCCTTCAACCAGGTACGAGCCGTCCCTTCTAACATCATGGTGAAGTACTTGGTGTAAGCAGCTTCACTAACATCCAGCATCTCCATGGCCATCTCATAACTATCCACCCACGCCTCAGGGGGTTGATCGGCTGTATAATTAGGCACCTTACGAAGGCCTTTGAAGTCCTTGGGCAGACGCTTGTTTCGTATAGCTGCCATTAGACATGACACACTGAAAGCCTTGGAAGTCACACCTGCCTCAATTGAAGCTGTCGGGTAAACCGGCGCGTGCTGATGAGCCGCCAACTCAGCCTCCCGACGTGTTCTGGCCTGGTCCACCAAATTTTGTGCACTGACTCCATTGCACGTCGGGTCATGCTTGTGAGGTTGGTTATGGTGTTGTTCAGTACTTGAGACCGCTGGCGAGTCAATGTGCCTGCTGTAGCTCCGTCTCGGGCGAGGGGTCGCATGAAGTCGGTCACGACTATAAGAATAAGCCCGCTGTTGTACCAAAGCTATTTGAAGAAGCTCCTTGGCCCTTCGGGTTTCAACCGCCGCTGGAGTTTCACCCTCGACGGGCAGAGCCGCCAATCGTGTAGCTGCAGCAATCATGTTGTCCAGAGGGGTGGAGTAATGACCCGGTGGTGTCACCACACGGTGAGGCGGACTGTTGTTCATATGCAGCTGGCCTGCCGGGTCAACCATCCGATTCACCACTAGCGGGTTACTAGCCCCTGCTCCAGGGGTGTTGAAGAGGTCCCTGGACTCATAGACTAAGGGAAAATGACTCCAGTGCTTTTTCCTCAAGACCTCGTGTGAAGCGTTTTGATCTACCATGAGCCGATATGAATCTGCCTAAATCCGCTGTGCTTGGGCTTCCAAAACGGCGCGCTCTGTAGCCATCCTGGCGTTTTCTGTCGCTAAGTCAGCTTTAGCCTACGCTATCTCATCACGCAACTTGGCTATCTCTACTTTATGCTGCTCCTGGTTGTCTGCGGTTACCTCAACCTCCATCAGACTCACTAGAGCATCCAATAGATATGCTAAAACCTGAGCCGTCGGGCGGGCTGACCCGCGAGCACCTGCAGTTGCCATTGCTGCCACACCAGATGTTATAGCCGCAGTGGCTGTCGAGCTGAGAACCGGCTGGATGCCTGCCATGATGATCGCCACTCTGTTTGGTGGCTCATGGGGTCTGGAATACTGTCGCCGTCGGAATAGCCCCCAAGCCATCCATCTTGCAGTTGATACATTGAATTGGTCTCGCATATCGACTCATCCTCATAGCACATTTCCATCTCACCACTAGAGACAGAGCCTTCCAACTCAGCCCCATGGGTGAACCCAATGAAGACATGCCTTACGGCAGGCTGAGCCCGGGCGGGTCGTGCTCGCTGCGCCGTCACGATGATGTCGGTGCAGATGTCCGGCTCAGGGCCCGGCTTGCCAATCTTGTCGATGAAGATGTGGATTCCGCCAAAAGGGGACCCGGTACCTGTACTCAATTGAGCCAGCCTCAGGGCCCCAGCCTGCATCATCGATGTAGAGCTTGTCGCGGTGACTCTTGGTCATCGGGCCTACAGCGTATCCCTTGAGCCATTCGAAGCTTCCCTTTAAGAACTCAAAACCACCATGCGCTGGCCCCACGGTGAGCGCCAACTGTCGTGGAAGTGTCACGGAAAATGTCCTCATGGAAGGACGTAGTTGTGGATCCCTTACGACGAGATTAGCTTAAAGGGGTTAAACAGGACAAAGGACACAGAGAGTTATACTGGTTCGGCCCCTTACGGTGAAGGTAAAGGCCTACTCCAGTTTGAGGTGGTATTGCTAGGGTTTCAGTAACCAAGGAGTAAACACGCTTTGCCTGGCTCTCGATCTAATGTTTCTTGCCCTAAGCCGCCACCGGGTCGTCCCCTTATATACATGGGTTGACGCCCTGCGGCCTACAGAGTCCCGGCCAACTCATACAACGTGTCCGGCTCGATGATGTATCTTACATGCCTTATAATACAAGTCTACACATACATGGCAGTTTATACTTATGGGCCTTAACCCGCCTTTGGGCTTGGGCCTCTTACAAGCCTAACTGTGAACCACCATCTTGTATACTCTTGGGCTTCATTTAGATGAACCGCCATTGTGGTTGACCCAACCCCTCCTAGGCGGGTCATATATAATAGTCATTTCCCCAACACCGAGGCATCGGATTATGCAAATGACGATTTTTGGCTTTGTAGTGTGCTGTCACGAAGTTTGCCGCCTCCTCAGTAATGAATGCCTCAGCCATCGATGCTTCAATTCTACGTTTGTTTTTACATTTTGCTCGTAGCTTCTTCTGCATCCTCTTAGTTGCGTAGCACCAATGATTTTGCACGCCCCCCCCAATCTTGCCTCAGTTGGGAGATGCAAAATCAAGTGCTGCATCGGATTAAACAAGCCCGACGGAAAGATCTTCTCTAACTTCCTGATCAACTCCGGCGCCAACTCTTCCATTTCTTCTAGCAGGCCAGGCGATAGTTCTTTCACACAAAGAGCACTGAAGAAATGGCTCAGCTCTGCCAGTACTAGCCATTCATCCTCAGGGATGAAGCCACGCAACATCACCGACATTACCTGCTCAATCCATATGTGCGAATCATGACTCTTGAGACCAAATATCTTCAATTTATCAAGACTCACTCCCCTATTTAGATCCGCTGCATATCCATCAGGGAACATCAACTACTGTTGCACCCACAAGATAGTTTCCCTCATAGCTGGCCTTCCAAGATTGAACCATGCCTTTGGCTTTGTCCAGTTCTTCTTTCCTTTCGGTTCTTTCATGTTCTGTAACGGTCTATCACATAGCGCCTCTAGATCGACTCTAGCATTAGTATTATCCTTTGACTTCCCGACTATGCCGAACAATGTACCAAAAAGTACCCCGGCGATATTCTTTTCAGTGTGCATCACGTCGATGCTGTGTGGGCAAAGGAGGTCTTTGAAGTAAGGCAGATCCCACAAGCATGTCTTGTGAGTCCAAGCGTGTTTTGAATTATACATTTTGAAATACCCTGGATGCTCTGGACCTGGCTCAAGAGCATTTAACTAATCCAGGGTCTCTTGGCCTGTCAACGCAGGTGGTGCAATTTTCGACAACTCTACCTTTGATGAAGTTCTTCTTGTCTTTCTTGAACTTATGGCGAGGATCCAGGAACTGTCTATGCATGTCAAAGCAAGAAAACTTGCGACCGGCCTGACGCCAACGAAACTCAAGAGCTCCCTTGCATGTGGGGCACGGGAACCTTCCATGCACACACCAGCCAACGAATAGCGCATACGCCGACAAGTCATGCGTCGAGTACATGTACCAGACACGCATTATGAAGTTCTGTTTGCTAAAGGTGCCGTATGTCTTGAACCCATTATCCTAGGCTTCTTACAATTCGTCCTTCAACGGCTGCATGTACACATTCATATTCTTCCCCGGATAGTTGGGCCCTGGAATTATCAACGTCAGGAAAATCTTCTTTCTTTACATAACTTGTTCGGGGGGAGATTGAGTGGAAAGACAAATACAGGCCAACAACTGTATTGGGCTGCTGTCAAACCAAACACACTGAGGCCATCCATTATGATGCCGACTCGAGGATGCCTCGGATCTGCCGCTTTTCCATCATGTAATGCATCGAAGCACTTCCATGCTTCACCGTCCAATGTGTGCACCATCATCAGCTTCCCATCTGCATCTAGTTGGGTTCTTTTGCCCGTTTTGTGCCATGTCATCTCTCTGGCCGTCTCTTCAACCATGAAAAGACGTTGAAGTCTTGGTACAATTGGCATATAGTGAAGAACATTAGTGGGGATTTTGGTCTGCGTCTTCTCACCCATACCGTTGTCTACCAGAACATGCATGGATGACTTGCAAATGGGACAATAGTTCAAGTACGCATACTGAAGCCTAAATAAGGCACATCCTTTCTCACAGGCATGTATCTTCTCATAGGGCATCTTAAGAGCCCGGATGATTTTGTCTGACTGGTACAGGTTTGCAGGTAGTACATGGCCTTTGGGTAGAAAATATCCAAATATTGTCATCATTGCATCATAGAATTCTCTGCCCAAGTTGAATTGAGCCTTCAGAGCCATTATTTGTGAGATGGCATCCAACTGACAAAGCTCAGTGTGCTCGTGGAGAGGATGTTTTGAAGACTCCAACATTTCATTGAAGGCCTTTGCAGATTCCTCCATCTCATCGTCCAAGTCCCGAGCATCATCAAAGTCTTGCACCATGTCTTGCATCCCGCTACCATGCTCGTCGGTGCGACGACGAAGTACCTCAGCTCTAGCACGTTGGGCAGACTCGCCATGAAATGTCCACACCATATAATCTGGCATAAAACCCCTCTTCTGCAGGTGTTTGCCCATTTCATCCTATGTCCTCTTGTGCCAATTGTTGCACCCGGCACAGGGGCACCATGTTGTCCTCTGGCCATTTGCAAATCTGGCTCTCAGAAACCCCTTGGTTTTTGTTAACCATTCAATTGTCATGTCTTTCTAACTAGTGTGATCAGTGTACATTGTCATTGTCTGTCGGCGTTCTGGGAACGGGGGTCCCCAAACTTGCCTGCCTGCGGCCTGCGGCGTGGCTCAGAAGGGGGCCCAGCACGGCCCATCCTAATCAACACAGACCCAAGACCCTTGCGAGGGGCCAAGCCTCGCGGGGCGGACGACACGGAGCTTCCTCAGGCACGGCCTCATCAGGCTGGCTCGTGAGGAGGCGGAGAGATCAAGGCGGGGTACCTCACGAGGTGCCCGTGACGCAAGCCATGACGACCAAGGGCGCCAGGCAGGTGCCAGCCCGCGCAGTGTCCTCCTTTCCTCTTTGGGGCAAAGGGGGCAAGCGCAGCCATGGAGTACCGAGGCATCAGGCAAAGGTTGCCATTTTGGTGCAACAAGACCAAGACCAGGAGGACTGCAAGACGGAGGTCATTGTGGAGCCCAGGACAGCGTCACCACCAGGGCTTTGTGCAGGCGAAGACTACTTTTGTCAGGGTAGCTAGGACTAGCTGTCCCCCTTCAAATTAGCCCGCCATTGTTGGCTCCCTTCCCGCTCGATATTTGGGAAGAGGCCCAAGGCCTCTATAAATAGGACCAGCCACCCACAAAAAAGGGAGAGGGAAAGGAAGAGGAGAGGTTAAGAAGAAAAGAGGAGAGGTTCAGAGAAGAGGGGTTCGATAGGAGGGATTCGATCAAAGAGAGAGAGAGAGAAGGGTGGCTGAACTCCTCCCAGCAGTTCATCGCCCCAGCCAAGGACAGACCCTCGCGAGGCTGTTCTTCCTTGTATCATTCATCATCATCAGCCCAAGAGGCAATCCACCATGCCACACACTGGAGTAGGGTATTACAGCACAACGGTGGCCCGAACCAGTATAAACCATGTGTCTCTTGTGTTGTTCTTTCCATAGCTAAGATCTTAGCGAGGCGGAGGGGTGCAGGGAGGTAGGAAGCGAAATCTCCGTGCGCACCCCAGTGTTCGAACCTCAAGGGTCTGCCGGAACCCGAAATCCGACATTTGGCGCGCCAAGTAGGGGTGCGCCGGAATTCGTCTTCCACCACCCCGTTCTCCTCCGACCATCGCACCCATGTCTGATGCTCGTCGGGCCCGTGCCGAGCGCCGAGCCGCTCTCGCTTCCTGCGTCGCCCAGACGGCTCCTGTCGGCGGGTGTCCTCGCCGTTCCCCGTCACCTGCCGTCAACACCGCCACCGGCCGGCGGGGGACGAGCAGCAAGCATCATCTCAGCATCCGTCCGTGCGGTAAGACGGCCGCACCGCAACTCCCTTGCTCCCCCCAGCTGGTTCTTCGTCTCGCGCGCTCCGCGCACCCATGGAGGCTCGAGCTACGCTCATCGCGGCAAACGAGCTCCTGCGCTACCACCCCGTCGACGACGTCTATGGAGAATGGCTCGACCGCGTCGCCGAGCTCGTCCGCGCCGCAGGGGGCTCTCCTGCGCTGTCCGTTCCGCTGCACCGCACCCCGCCCCGCGTGGGCGAAGAAGCTCCGGCGGCGCCCCGGCCGCCTCCTCCTCAAGAAGGCGCCATGGCTCCAAGGCGCGTGGCCCTGGGCGGAACCCGCTCCGTCAGGTGCCAATGCAGCAAGAGCAGAGCTGCCAGGAAGTCCCTCGCTCGCAAGAAGCTGCCCGAGCGCTCCCTGCTCTAGCACGTCGCGACCATGCTCCTGCTCCCGCACGTCAAGACCCAGCTGCAGCGCATGGGGACATGCAAGACCAAGCGCTCCGTCACCCAAGGCCTCCCGTGGCCACAGCAGGCTGCCGTGCCTTCACCGCCGAGCTATGCAGTGTCGCGTGGCCCGACAAGTTCAAGCCAGACCTGCCTCCTCGCTACGACGGCACGGCTGACCCTGCGGAGTTCCTCCAGCTCTACGAGCTGGGCATCGAGGCTGCCAACGAAGACGAGAAGGTCATGGCGAACTGGTTTCCCATGGCGCTCAAGGACGGGGCCTGCACCTGGCTCCTGAACCTGGCTCCAGGCACGACCTCCTCCTGGGACGAGATGCGCACCCGCTTCATCGCCAACTTCCAAGGTACTCGCGACCGGCCACCCGCCGTGAGCGACATGCGCCGCATCAAGCAACAACCCGGGGAGACCCTGCAGAAGTACATCCAACGCTTCAACAACGCACGCCTCAAGATTCCCAGGGTGACTGAGGAGGCCATCATCTCAGCCTTCTCCGACGGCGTGCGCGATGTCAAGATGAAGGAGGAGCTGGCGATGCATGAAGACCTGTGCACTTCTTTGGAGCTGTTCAACTTGGCAACCAAGTGCGCCAGGGCTGAGGAACTGCGTCTCTCCCTCCTCGAGCTGCCTGCCGCGGACCCGGAAGAGAAGAAGCCCAAGGCCAAGGATGTGAAGCGCAAGGGGGCTGCCGTGCTGGTGGCAGAACCAGACACCAAGCGGGGCAGAGATCAGCCCGAGCCTTCCAAGGGCAGCCGGTACTGCGTGTACCACGACCTCCACACCCACAACACCAACGAATGTCAAGAGCTCCGAGCTGTGCAAGAAGGAAGGATCGGCCGACGCCCCGACCGCGGTGACCAGGGCTACGATCGAGGAGGAGGAAGGAACGCAGGACGTTGGGAAGACCGTGGCCCGCGCCAAGGGTGGCGCGATCAACCTCACGAGGATCGCTGGCAAGGCCCGCCTCGTGAGGGAGACTGGAGGGGTCGGCCTCGCGAGGATCGCCCGCAAGGCAATGCAGGCCTCCCTCAGCTGCCGCCGCAACCAAGGAGAAACGAGGACCGCCAACAGGACGAGGAGGCTGGGGGCTTCTAGGAGCCGCGCGTGATCGCCTGCATCCTGGGCGGGGCTCAAGCCCCAGCCTCTCAACACGCATCTTCAAGCAGTTCACCCGCGAAGTGAATGCAGTCCTCCCCAGGCTTGAAGCCACGCGCCCTCTCAGGTGGTCGGCGTGCGCCATCACGTTCAGCTCAGCAGATTAGCTCAAGTGTGCGGTTACAGCCGGAGTCCTCCCAATGCTTTGTTCCCCAATCATCAGCAACGTGGTGGTCACTAGGACCCTCATCGATGGCGGGGCGGGGCTCAACGCCCTGTCCGTGGAAACATTCAACAATCTCCAAGTGCCCTACAGCCAGCTTCAGCCAACCAAGCCTTTCTCCGGAGTCACCGATGGCTCCACGGTCCCGATTGGGCAGGTCCGCCTCCCTGTCACCTTCGGGGCACGTGACAACTACCGCATCGAGCTCATCGACTTCGACGTCGCTCACATTCGCCTGCCGTACAATGCCATCCTCGGGTACCCAGCGCTGGCCAAGTTCATGGACGTAACCTACCACGGCTACAACGTCCTCAAGATGCCAGGAAGTGGCGGAGTCATCACGGTGCCCTGTGAAGAGAAGGATGCGGTGTGTTCCCTGGAATGAGCCTTTCAGGCTGCGTCACTTGAAGACCCGGATCACGGAAGCAGGAGGCTTCCCGAGACCGCCCCCAAGAATAAGAAGACATCGTCCGGCCCGGCTCCTCAGGAGGCAGGCCCCTCAGGGCCCGTGCCTGCCTAGGGGGAACCTCCTTCCATCATATAGGAAAGCGCGCCCGGCGCCCTCCTCAGGCAGGGCTCGGGGGCTCTCCCCTGGAGGGCCACCGACCTGGCTAGGGCCACGAGGGAGGTGCTTGGCACCACATGGAGGCGTGTTTCGAAGCATGTTTCCCTCAAGAAGGAGTAAGGCAAGGAGAGCCAGACCCTCAGGAGTTCGTCAGCAAGGCCATTCAGGAGCTACAGGAGTCAAGAGTCATGAAAGGCGGCCGCCGTCTACCAGTAGTGGCCCCCCATCCAGGCGAGGATGGTGGGCTGCGCGTCTGCATCGACATACCAGGGCTCAACCGATCCGCCTCCCTGGAGCGCCTATGGC
The DNA here is from genome assembly GCF_002162155.2 of Triticum dicoccoides. Lineage (NCBI taxonomy): Eukaryota > Viridiplantae > Streptophyta > Magnoliopsida > Poales > Poaceae > Triticum > Triticum dicoccoides. The sequence continues at coordinate 357,421,964 of NC_041388.1, forward strand.
CCTCGCGAGTGGGGATCTGTGGAGGTCCACCCCACAGCTATGTTTGCATGCCTTACGGCTTGCCGAACGTGGCTGCCACGTACCAGTGCCTCATAAGGGGCATCATGGAGGCACAAGAGGCCAGGCGTTCCGCGGCCCTGGTGCAGATGAAGATGGTCCGCGGGGAGCCGCCAGCACCTCCGGAGCCTCCCGAGGCCCCCAGGCCTGGGGGCTCGTGAGGATCGGCTTCTGTAGCCCACCGAGTCTGCTACACCAACACCCCTTCATCCTCAACGTCATCAAGTGACATCTTTCAAGTTTCACTTCCAGCTGGGAGCGCCCCCCAGGGCTGCATTATTCCCAGGCCGCGTGGGTCCATCCCTGCGACATGTATCCCTTTTATTTCATGTTGTTAGCTTACCTTATTGGGGGCGCCCTCGGGCTGCATGATCCCCAAGTCGCTTGGGCCAGACCCAGCGGCATGTATCCCATTTGCGTTTATTCTCGGTTATGCGTTATACCCACCATGCTAGATTATTTGATGACGGTCCACGGCACCTCTTCTTCTCCATGCCGACCACTTGCACGTTAAAGGGGGGGTACCTGAGCATCGCGACTCAAGGCTCTTACTGGCTCTCCAGCCCTCACCCTCTGGCCTTGTCCACGGCATCGCGACTTGGCATACCAGCAACGGCTGAGACCAGCTCGAGGGCCGGGACCCGAGGACGTAGAGTGTCTACATCTAACCGAATTTGCAGGGACACATCACAAGATAAGGCCCAGTGCCAGGCGCAACCCGCCTAGAGGTAGGGCCCCGTGAGTCCTGCGCTAGCTCACGGGTGCCCAGATACACCTCGCCAGGCCCTACCATGCCAGCCACGTGTCAGGGCGGGGCTGTACATGCCCCGGGGGCTCCTCCCAGAGGGGGGCCCCCTCCCACGTACCAGTGGAAGCACCATGCTTAGCGCTGGCTGATGACACTGCTGAGGAGAGGCTATGCCCGTACACATACTGAAGCGCTATGCTCCGCACTGGTGATAAACAACTGAGGGTGGCCCCCGGGCCGCATCAACCTCAGGGAGCCCAGAGCTCAGTGTCTAGCCTCATCGTAACGCCTCCCCTCGGGAGTGCCGCGCGAGGGGGCTGGGCACGGGGGCTGCACCAGGGTCGCGCCCAGACGCAGGCCGCCCAGCCGCCGCCCCCCCCCCAGGGGGGGGCCTGGTTCATCGCGTGTCTATCCCCGAGCGGAGCCAAGGTACGAAGGCCGTTTGAGCGTCAAGGGGGACTCCTGAGCATCGCGACTCAGGAGCATAACTGGTCACATAGCCCCACACTCCTTAGTTCCGAAAGGCTAACGCTGGGTGAGGTATGCGCGCGGCCGGGCTCTGCAAACGTAGAACGGAAGATCCACCCACATCACACCTCCCTACTTGTTGTTCGTGCCCCAAGGGGACTCCTGAGCATCGGAACTCAGGAGCCTAACTTGTCACGTAGCCCCTCACTCCTTGGCCCCGTCCTGGTTTCCGGTTGGGACTAACGCTGGGTGAGGTATGCGTGGGGCCGGGCTCTGCCGGCGTAGAACATAAGCAAGTAGGAAGGAAAAGAGCAAATTTCGAGGAATTCAAAAGCAAATACTACAGTCCACACTGTTATCTCAATGCCAAACTCAAGTTTAAATGCCTCCCCGAGGCATGATACATGTGCAGGAATTAAAGGCAGGACAGGAGCCACGACGGAGTCACCGGTCGGCAGAGGAGCAGCGCAGAATGGGTTCGCCTTACGGAGCAGTGGGATCGGCAGCGCCTTGCTTCGGCTTGGTGCTGAAGGCCCGGAACTTCCCCAGTAGAGCCTCCGTGTGACCCTTCACGGCCTCGGCAGCGGCAGCGGCATGCTCGCCGCTTACTGGCTCCAGCAGGCTGTCGAGGTCGACGCTGGGATCGCGAAGGTAGATGTGGGTGAGGACCCGCGTCAGTGCTGCAGAAGACAGGGCACGCGCCTCGGCCTCAGCCGTGGGGCCAAGGCCAAGAGCGACATCTTCGAGAGCATGAACCAGGAAGGGAAGCGGCTTGGCGGGGCCGTCCTCGGCGCCAGCCAGCGGGCTCTCCAGTCCGCTGTCGTAAAGCGTCCTCAGCGAGGAGCGAGCCTTCGCCTCCATCTCCGTGAAGGCCACGCGGTCCTCAGCAAGAACCAGGGCCTTGTCATCTAACTCGGCCTTCCTCGCCCCCAACTCCTGCTCCAGCGCGCCTAGGCGGTCGCGGTGCTTCCTGAGCTTGACCTCCCTCTCCTTGACGGCCGCCTCGTGAGCCTTCACGCCTTCTTCCTGCTCTTGGCGAAGGTGGGCCTCTTTCACGAGCTGGTCCCGTAGGCCTTGCAGCTCGTCCTCAAGCGCCTTGCAGCAACCACGGGCGTCGACCGCCTCCCCCAGGGCTGCGTCACGAGCAGCCTTCGCCTCAAGGACGACCTGTTTCTCCTCATCGCAAGCCGTCGAGGCCTGGACCAGCGCCTCCCGAATCGAAGCGTCAGAGCGAACCCATCCTGAAGCCAGATCCAAGCACCCGACCACCAAGCGAGGGTCGGCGCCGAGAAGATCCAGCCGCAGTCGGTCCAGCCCAGCAGTAGCATGTTCCAAAACGGCAGAAGGAGTCGGAGAGACAGCAGCCGGTGGAGTAGGAGGAGAAGGCGGCAGTGCGGCCACAACGTCCTGAGGCGGAGTCTACTGCGCCCCAACGGCTGTAGTGGCGGCGGCAGGCAAGGACACCTCGGGAGTCACATGGGCCGTGGGGGCTGAGCTCGCCCCAGCCGGCTCCGCCTGGCCTCGCGAGGACGACCGGGTAGGAGAAGCCCGTGCGTCGCAGTCACCCTCCTTCGTCGCGGGCAGAGGCGCTGCCATGGGTGGAACCTCAGGAGCTCCCTTCGGCTTCTTTGCTGCGGGCGCCAGCCTATCCAAGAGATGTGGACGTCAAGCCTCAGAAGCAGTACAAGAAATAAAGACAAGGATCAAATGCTTACGGGTTGTCGCCGGTGAGCTCGAGCGGCCTCCGGCCAAATTTGAAGCCTGAAAGCCGGCTGGAAGGGTCAACCTCGGGAAGCTTGGAAGCGGAAGGTGCGCCTGCGGTCCGCCTCGGGGCCGGGGTAGACCCACGGGAGATCAGCCCGGTCCTGTCCTTCTTCGGGATCGGGGGCAAGGTCCCGCCGTCCTACTCGCCGTCATCCTCATCGTCATCCTCGTTGTCATCCTCGTCGTCATCACTCGGAGAGAGGCGGAGAACGCGGGACCTGTGCCGGGGAAGGGGAGCCCTCGACTCTCCGTCAGTCGCCTCGGAGTCAGGCCCTCTTTCCCGCTCCCCTCCTTCCTCCTCTTCGCTGGAATCGTCGGAGGGCACGTCCACCGGTTCCTCGGGAGTTTCCATGGGCACGGGCCCATCCCCGTTGAAGACGGGCATGGACTCCACTACCTGCTCCCAGTCGTCACGGAGGAACAAGGGCGTAGGAGCACCCTCCAACCTCGCCACATCGCCCCCAACCAGAGATTGGAGGACCGCAGCCAGATCTCCGTCGGCCCAGGCCGTGGGGCTCGGATGGGGCCTCCACATCGGAAGTGAGTACCGCCGAAGCGGAGCCAGCTGGTGCTCCAGGAATTCCCTCAGCAGCGACGCGCCGGTCAGCTTCGCCGCCGCCATGTTGGCCGGCCTCAGATCCGCGTCCATCTTCTCCAGCACCAGCTTCGCGTGGGGGTCCGCGAGCTCCGCTCGACCCCAATCACTGTAGCTCGTGGGCTGCTCCGTGGGCAAGATCAGCCGAGGGTGGATGCGCCCAGCATCCGCCAAGATCCACTTGCTCCTGAAGCCCTCAATCCTTTTTCTGGGGTTCGAGATGGCAATGACGCCACCGTACGCGATGAAGCTCGCGCACGCGGAAGCAGGACCGCGAGAGGTCTGGAGGTAGAAGTAGTGGCGCAGCAAGTCCACTGAGGGCTGCATCCCTACGTGAGCCTTGCAGTAATAGGTGAAGATTGCCAGGAGAAGGACGGAGTTGGGGTGGAGACGCAGAGCCTGTGGCTTGTAATGGCGGAGGACAGAGAAGAAGAACTCAGAGAAGGGAGGCACCAGGCCAGCGGCAATGGCACTTACGAAGAACGGATAGAAGGTGCTCCCTTGGCCCTCCGGGGTGGCGGAGCCGGCCTTGAGCACCTTCGCCCAGGCTCGCCTCCGACACGTTTGGCGAGTCCAGGGCAGACAAGTACCAAGCTCCGGCCGGGGACTGACGAGGCGCCATGGCTTCCTAGGTCACGCGGTCGGAGTAGATCTGGAAATTTTGGAGGAAGGAAGGAGAGGCGTAAGAAAGGGGATCTGAGCAGCAACCAGAGAAAGCAAAAAGCAAAGCCTGGGCAGATGCCGCTCCCTTATCAACTCGCGCGGTTGCTGAGGCGCCCACGTCCAGTCAACCGCCACACGACGCCCAAGGCCGCAGGCTGTTAGGGCCCGTGGCGCTTCGCTCTTGCCCTTCCGCCTCCCTACACGGCCGAGTCCGGGCGCGCCTTGGGCCCGGGGGCTACTGTCGGCGTTCTGGGAATGGGGGTCCCCAGACTTGCCTGCCTGCGGCCTGCGGCGTGGCTCAAAAGGGGGCCCAGCATGACCCATCTTCATCAACACAGACCCAAGACCCTCGCGACGGGCCAAGCCTCGCGGGGCGGACGGCACGGAGCTTCCTCAGGCACGGCCTCATCAGGCTGGCTCGCGAGGAGGCGGAGAGATCAAGGCGGGGTACCTCACGAGGTGCCCTGGACGCAAGACATGATGACCAAGGGCGCCAGGCGGGTGCCAGCCCGCGCAGTGTCCTCCTTTCCTCTTTGGCGCAAAGGGGGCAAGCGCAGCCGCGGAGTACCGAGGCATCAGGCAAAGGTTGCCATTTTGGTGCAACAAGACCAAGACCAGGAGGACTGCAAGACGGAGGTCATCGTGGAGCCCAGGACGGCGTCACCACCAGAGCTTTGTGCAGGCGAAGACTACTTTTGTCAGGGTAGCTAGGACTAGCTGTCCCCCTTCAAATTAGCCCGCCATTGTTGGCTCCCTTCCCGCTCGATATTTGGGAAGAGGACCAGGGCCTCTATAAATAGGACCAGCCACCCACAAAAAAGGGAGAGGGAAAGAAAGAGGAGAGGTTAAGAAGAAAAGAGGAGAGGTTCAGAGAAGAGGGGTTTGATAGGAGGGATTCGATCAGAGAGAGAGAGAGAAGGGTGGCTGAACTCCTCCCAGCAGTTCATTGCCCCAGCCAAGGACAGACCCTCGCGAGGCTGTTCTTCCTTGTATCATTCATCATCATCAGCCCAAGAGGCAATCCACCACGCCACACACTGGAGTAGGGTATTACACCACAACGGTGGCCCAAACCAGTATAAACCCTGTGTCTCTTGTGTTGTTCTTTCCATAGCTAAGATCTTAGCGAGGCGGAGGGGTGCAGGTAGGTAGGAAGCGAAATCTCCGCGCGCACGCCAGTGTTCGAACCTCAAGGGTCTGCCGAAACCCGAAATCCGATAGCGTCCTGGGAAGGGGTCTCCAGACTTGCCTGCCTGCGGACCACAGTGTGGCTCCGCCAGTGGCCCCGTACGTCCCATCTTCACCAGCAAACACTCGAGACCCTCGCGAGGCGGACGATGCAAGACCTCCTCGGTGGCGGCCTCTGCAGACTGGCTCATGAGGGGCGGAGAGATCAAGGCAAGGGGCACCTCGTGAGGTCCCTGTGACGCAAGCCATGACGACCAAGGCCAGGAGGGCACCGGGTGGGTGCCAGCGCGCCTAGTGTCCTCATTTCCTCTTTGGTGATAAAGAGGCAAGCGCAGACGAGGAGTCCCGATGCATTAGGCAAAGGTTTACATATCGGTGCAACGAGACCAAGACCAGCAGGACGACAGGATGGAGGTCACCATGGAGCCCAGGACGGCGTCACTACCAGAGCCTTTGGCAGGCGAAGACCACCTTTTGTCAGGATAACTTATACTAGTTGTCTCCCTTCAAACTGGCCGTTGTGGGATCCCTTCCCGCCTAATATTTGGGGAGAGGACCAGGGCCTCTATGAATAGGACTAGCGACCATCGTAGGAGGCAATCTAATCTCATCTTGGACCGGATCCATTCGACCAAGGCCACCACACAAACTCATCCAGCACAAGAGCACCTCTCCTCAGGAGGCTGTTCTTCCCTTGTAACTGTCCATCCTCAGCCCAAGAGGCAATCCACCACACCACACTGGAGTAGGGTATTACACCACATCGGTGGCCCGAACCAGTATATATCTTGTGTCCCTTTGTTCTGCGAGTTCAACATGCTGAGCCATGAGATCACGGTGAGGGAGAGTACGAGGGGGAGGCGAGATATCCATGTGCAACCCAGTGTTCGAACCTCAAGGGTTTTGCCGGAACCCGAAATCCGACATTTGGTTTGCCAGGTAGGGGTGCGCTGAAGCTTTCCTTCCATTGATCCACATTCCACCACTCCACCGCATCCATGGCGGACGCACGTCGAGCCCGCGCCGAGCGTCGGGCCGCCCTCGCCGCCTGCGTCGCTCAGACAGCCCTTGTCGGCGGGCCTCCCCGTCGTTCTCCATCTCCTGTCGCCAACGCCGCTACTCGCCCAGCAGAAAACGAGCAGCAAGCTTCATCACTGCACCCCTCCGTGCGGCGGGACGGCCGCACCGCCACCCCGTCGTTGACTCCGTCCGGCTCATCGTCTCACGCTCGCCGTGCACCCCACGGACGCATAGGCTGCAATGCTCATGGCACGCGAGCTCCTGTGCTACTGCCCGGTCGACAACCTCTACGAGGACTAGTTAAATCACATTGCCGAGCTCGTCAACGCCACTGGGGGCTCTCCAGCACCATCCCTCTCGCTGCCTCGCCCACCTCCAGCCGCGGGCAACGTGTAGCTCACGGAGCGCCTCCGCATCCAGACGGCGCCCTTGCACCAAGACACGCAGCTCACAGAGCGCCACCGCCCCCTCCGCGTCAAGACGGTGTCCTCCCCCCAAGACACATGGTCCCGCAGCGTGATCCGCCACGCCATGTCCCTGCGCACGAAGAAGGAAGCTGCCAAGAGGTTCCCCGGCCGCAAGAAAACGCTCCAATGCTCCCGGCACCACCGCGACAAGACCGCGTGCCGACTGCGGCGGCGGTGCGCGGACATCAAGGGCAGCCTCCGCCCCTGCAGAGGGCCCCGGTGGCCACCACGGGCTACCGCGCCTTCACTCCTGAGTTGCGCATCGTCGTTTGGCCGGGCAAGTTGAAGCCGGATCTACCTCCGTGCTACGATGGCACCCCCGACCCCGTGAAGTTCCTGCTGCTCTACGAGCTGAGCATTGAGGCAGCCAACGGTGACGAAAAGGTCATGGAAAACTGGTTTCCCATGTCTTTCAAGGATGGCGCCTGCTCATGGCTCCTGAACCTAGCCACAGAATCAATCTCCTCCTGGGATGAGATGCGCCACCGCTTCGTCGACAACTTCTAGGGCACTCACGACCGCCCTCCGGCCACGGGTGACCTGTGCCGCATCAAGCAACAACCATGGGAGACCCTGCAGAAGTACATCCAACACTTCAACAACATTCGTCTCAAGATCCCCAAGGTGACGGACGAGGCCATCATCTTAGCATTTTCCGATGGCGTCCACGACATCAAGATGAAGGAGGAGCTCGCCATCCACGAGGAGCTATGCACGAGTCTGGAGCTATTCAACATAGCGACCTAGGGCGCAAGAGCTGCGGAAGGGCGTCTCTCCCTCCTCGAGCTCCCAGCTACTGACCTGGAGAAGAAGAAAGCCAAGGCCAAGGACGTGAAGCACAAGGGAGTGGTCGTACTCGCGGCAGAGCTGGATACGAAGCGCGGCAGGGACCACCCCGAGTCATCCAAGAGCAGCCGACCGTTCTGCGCCTTCCACAACGTACGCATCCACAACACTAACGACTGTCAAGTGCTCAGGGCCATTCGAGATGGACGCTTCGGTCGACGCCCCGAGCGCAATGACCAGGTCTACGACCGAGGAGGAGGACGAGGCGGAGGACGCTATGATGATCGCGGCCCCCGCCAAGAGTGGCGCGACCAGCCTCATGAGGACCACTGGCAGGAGCAGCCTCGTGAGGGCGCCTGGTGCGACCAGCCTCGCAAGGACCGTCCTCAGGGCAATCCTGGCCTCCCTCTGCTGCCGCCACCTCCAAGACGGAACTACGAGCACCATCAGGACGAGGGGGCTGGGGGCTTCCAGGAGCTGCGTGCCACCGCTTGCATCTTGGGTGGAGCTCAGGCCCCAGCATCTCAGCGTATCTTCAAGCAGTTTGCTCGCGAGGTGAACGCAGCCCTTCCTAGGCTCGAGGCCATGCGCCTGCTCAGGTGGTCCAAGTACGCAATCACCTTCAGCTCGGCGGACCAGCTCAAGTGTGCGACGACCGCCGGCGTTCACCCGGTGCTCTGTTCACCCGTCATCAGCAATGCCCAAGTCACCAAGACCCTCATTGACGGCGGTGCGGGGCTCAGTGTCCTGTCTGTCGAGACATTTGACAGCCTTCAAGTGCCCTATGATCATCTACAGCCCACCAAGCCCTTCTCAGTAGTTACTGACGGCTCCACCACCCCGATAGGGCAGGTCCGCCTCCCTGTCACCTTCGGACAGTGCAACAACTACCGCACCGAGCTCATCGACTTTGACATTGCTCACATCTGTCTACTGTACAATGCCATCCCCGGGTACCCAGCATTGGCGAAGTTCATGGCAGTGACCCACCACGGCTACAATGTCCTCAAGATGCCAGGAAGCGACGAGATCATCACAGTCCCCTGCGAAGAAAGATATGCGGTGTGCTCCCTCGAGCACGCCTTCCAGGCCGCAGCAATCGAAGACCCTGGCAGCAAGGGTGCGTACCCTCCTGAGGCCACCCCCAAGAAGAAGAAGCAGGTACTCCGCACAGGGCCTCAGGGGAGCGGCGCCTCTAGCGGTGCCACATCAGGATTGGTGCCCGCGCCTGGTGCGCCTCCCTCCCTTGCATAGGAAGGCACGCCCGGTGCCCTCCTCGGGCAAGGCTCAGGGGCACTCTTCTGGAGGGCCTCATACCTAGCCAACATCACGAGGGAGGTGCTCGCGCACCACGTGGAGGCGTGCTTCATGACATGTTTCCCTCAGGAGGGCACCGGGCGAGGAGCGCCCGGCGCTCAGGAGTTCATCATCAAGACCACTTAGGAGCTGCAGGATGCAAGGGACATGCACGTCGACTGCCGCCCACCTCGCGCAACTCCCCATCCAAGCAAGGATGGTGGGCTGCGGGTCTGCATCGACATCCCAGGGCTCAACCGGGCCGCGTCTCAGGAGCGCTTCTGGCCTACGCGCACTGGCCGGTGCGACGGTCCACCTCACAGCTATGATCGCATGTTGTTTGGCCTGCCGAGCATGACGACCGCCTTCCAGCGCAACCTGCGGAGTGTCCTGGCGACCCAGGAGGCTAGGCATCACACAGCCCTTGCGGAGATGGAGACAGTCCCCAGGGAGCCACATGAGCCCCCAGAGCCTCCAGAGGCTCAGGGTCTTGGCGGCTCATGAGGAGCGACTTCTTCAACGCGTGCCTTCAGCTACCCGAACTCTCCTTTGAAAACAAATCCAGGTGACATTCTCCAAGTTCATTCAGCTGGGAGCGCCCCTCAGGCTGCATTATTCCCAGGTCGCATGGGCCTGTCCCTGCGGCGTGTACCCTCTTGCATATTTATCTTACCTTACTGGGGGCGCCCCTCGGTCTGCATCATCCCCAAGCCGCTCGGGTCTGTCCCGGTGGCATTGTATCGTTCTTGCATCTATCTGAGGTAACCTTCCTCCTTGCTTGAGTCATTTCATGATTATCACCTGCTTGTATATTATCCATCGCGGCCACCCGCGCTACCCATCGGCCTCTTGCTCATCCCGCAATGGGGGCTACTCGTGCTGGCACGGCGCTTGTGCTCGGGTCCGTCCCTGCAACACTGACAAATCTTAGCGGTCTAGCTCTATCTCGTGGCACATCCCGTGCACGTCACCTCACTAGGCCCTCAGTGCCTCCACCTGCTTGCGGAACAACCAGTGGAAGACCGGCAAGCACGGTTGCATCCTGTATTCCACCTTCGCGCTAACTTGCAAAAACCTCCTGAGGACAATAGCAGGCGCTACCACGAGCTCCCTCTTCTCCCATGCAATTCACTTGCCCGTTAAAAAGGGGGGATCCTGAGCATCGCGACTCAAGAGCTCTTACTGGCTCTCTAGTCCTCACCCCCGGCCTTGACCACGGCATCGCGACCTGGACCTAAGGACGCAGAGCACATAGAAGAGCGTGGAGAAGAGGGGAGGCTCGCACAGGCCTAACCTAGCTACACTACGGCCGCCGATGCACGAGTCTGACACATCACAAGGAACCGACTCTGGACTGCCAGGATAAGTTTCGCGCCCGGGTGGACCGAGCACCACGGCATAAGATTCCCACCTCTCGTAGCCCTGCTACGGCGACGTCGCCTCCCTTTCCTACCTCCTGGAGGCTGCTTGCGCACTAAAGGGGACCTTTTGAGCATCGCGCCTCAAGAGCTCTTACTGGACCTCGGGCCGCTCACCTCCTGGCCTTGACCACGGCATCGCGACCTCGCATACCAGCGACGGCTGCAGCCTGCCTGGGGACTGGGACCTGTCAGCGTAGAGCACCGAGCTGCCGCGGGGTTGGAAAGGGGAGACTGAGCCGAGGCAGGACATGCGTTCGCAAATTTTCATAATGAGGATAATATCAGCAAAAGACATTACAGACCCTTTACACGCCCCCACGGGGTCCATCTTCATTCCTCGCGGGGAACAAAAGAAGGAAGTTCTAGGAGCCCTATCTACACGCGCTAGCACGACCGATGCCATCATCAATACTGGGCCACGGGAGGCCGGCGCCAACCTGTTCCAGATCAGCGATGGCGATGGCCGGACATTGCGGCCTTGCTCCGGGCGCGGCGAGAGCTCGGGGGCATGTAGCTGTCTCGCTCGTCTCTAGAGTCTCGTCGGGCTCAGGAGAATCGCTGGACCACCAGGAGCCGCCGCTACTGCTGGAGGAGCTGCTGGCGAAGCTAGCGGTAGGCTCGGCGTTGGCCACTGCACCGTCCTGACGACCCCCTTTAGGACAACACTCCGAGCAGCGTCCTTCCTCATTGAAGACCTTGAAGAACATCGTGGAGGCGCCGTCGTACTCGAAATGGATGGCAAGGGCGCCTTCCGCATGGAAGACTTGATTAACCTCGCCCCAGCCATGGGTCATGAAGATTCTGCCTGGGGAGACGGTTTCAACCTCCGCTCCAGTCGCTAGGGCGTCGCAGTCGGCGTGCTGCAACCAAAGCTTGAGGGGGGCCCTCGGCGGCATCTCGGCATAGAAGAACTGCGGAAAGCGAATCCAAGTGCTCGGAGGCATCGCCACCCACAGCATGAGCTCGCGCGAGGAGTCCGCGGCCTGGGCTCCTGGGGCGATGGTGCACGTCGCCATGGCGCGTCGACCACGGCCACGGCGTGGGCGGTGCCGCTCGCCGACTCTCCCTCCGGAGCCCTTGGCTTGGGCGTACAGAAGTTGCGGATACCAGGGAGGTGGCCACTCGCACCAAGGCCTCGACACCTCCGGCCTCACAACTATGTCGAGGCGGTGGGCCAGCCTCTTCTTCGGCGGAAGCGGCCCGGGCTCGTTGCAGGAGTTTTTTGCTTTCTCTATGGTCGAGAACCTCCGTATCGGCGCCATGAGAGTCACTGCTAGCGATGAAGCAAGGGAGGAGAAGCGAGCGGAGCAGGAAGGGATGAGCGATGGGGGCTCCGCCCCCTCCTCATTTATAGGAGGAGAAGGCCAACCGGCGATCCCCACGATCATTGGTAATGATGACTTTACTCTGCATGCAGCAGGGACTGGTCAAGTCAGGCAGTTGCCAAGGCAGCGTGCGGAAGCGGAGACGCCCACGTCCCATCAATCACCACACGTCAACCGAGGCCCCAGGCTGTTGGGCCCCGCAGCGCTCTGCACTAGCCCCTTGGCTTCGCCTCGAAGCCAATTCTGAGCGCGCCTTGGGCCCGGGGGCTACTGTTGACATCCTGGGAATGGGGGTCCCCAGACTTGCCTGCCAGCAGCCCACGGCGTGGCTCCGCCAGCGGCCCCGTATGGCCCATCTTCACCAGTAAACACTCAAGACCCTCGCAAGGGGCCAAGCCTCGCGAGGCGGACAACGCAAGACCTCCTCGGGGGCGGCCTCACCAGGCTGGCTCACGAGGGGCGGAGAGATCAAGGCAAGGGGCACCTCGCGAGGTCCCCGTGACGCAAGCCATGACGACCAAGGCCAGGCAGGCACCAGGCGGGCGCTAGTGCGTAGTGTCCTCATTTCCTCTTTGGTGATAAAGAGGCAAGCGCAGACGAGGAGTCCCGAGGCATCAGGCAAAGGTTTCCATATCGGTGCAACGAGACCAAGACCAGCAGGACGGCAGGACGGAGGTCACCATGGAGCCTAGGATGGTGTCACCACCAGAGCCTTTGGCAGGCGAAGACCACCTTTTGTCAGGATAACTTGTACTAGTTGTCTCCCTTCAAACTGGTCGTTGTGGATCCCTTCCCGCCTAATATTTGGGGAGAGGACCAGGGCCTCTATAAATAGGATTAGCCACCATCGTAGGAGGCAATCTAATCTCATCTTGGACCGGATACATTCCACCAAGGCCACCACACAAACTCACCCAACACAAAAGCACCTCTCCTCAGGAGGTTGTCCTTCCCTTTTAACTGTCCATCCTCAGCCCAAGAGGCAATCCACCACACCACACTGGAGTAGGGTATTACACCACATCGGTGGCCCGAACTAGTATAAATCTTGTGTCCCTTTGTTCTGCGAGTTCGACGCGCTGAGCCTTGAGATCACGGTGAGGGGAGTATGAGAGGGAGGAGAGATCTTCATGCGCATCCCAGTGTTCGAACCTCAAGGGTTTTGCCGGAACCCGAAATCTGACATACATCCATGCACGATCACTCATCTTGCCTAGCTACTGGACACATATCTAATATATATATATATATATATATATCAGCATGTATATATTCACCAGTTAATGGAGTTTGTCACTTTTATTACGTCCATGCAACCTAGACGCTAATAGGTAAAGATAGGTCCTAATCCCACCCGAGTATGTGTAGATTGGGTTTGTTTTCCCATGCTCTGCTCCAGATCCGACAGAAAATTTCGGCAACACCTCCCTGTTGTTCTCCTAATACACGTCTCGGCAATAAGCAGAGAGGATGTGTACCCGGAGAACAACAGGGAGGCACTAACGAATTTTGCATCGGATCCGAAGTAGAGCATATGGGAAAATGAACCCAATCTACACATACTCGGGCTGTCCATGGATAACGTTGGACAATTCGAAAGAATCATGGTGATAAATATGCAAATGCATGCATATTTATAGATGTAACCCTTTTGAACTGGAGACGCATAGTGGTCACGCATACTGATGATTGAATACACCTATAGCTAGCAAGTTTCATCGGCATGTAGACCGGAATAGAGCAAATGAAGGGGGAGGAGGAGATGTCATTTGTGCTCACCCACGGACGCACGGGCGGATCTCGTCGAACACTAGACCCTCGCAGCGATAAAAAAACTGCACATTTCAATCGAAAGATGAGTAACATAGAAAATTAGGTTTTTTCTGTCAACCTAACTAAATAATTACAACAGGACGAGCAGGGTAGGGGGTTCCTCGCCGTCGATGGAACCCTAAATAGCAAGTATCATCCGTGCGAGATACATGTGGCGCTCAGCGTTGAACACTAGATCCACATCCCACGAGTGATGCGGACACATTTAAAGCCAAGTTTTGAAACTTCAAACAACCAAAATGACTTGAGTCAGTTTGGGTGTTCCAAGTTTCAACACTTGGCTTTTAATCGCCATCGCAGAGGCTGCAAGACAAATTCGCAAAGGTGTTCGACCGCCATCGATCCCGAGAACTATTGCTGCGGGAGGCCGGACGCCGGCGTCACTAGTGGGATGTGGATGTAGTGTTCGACACCGACGGCCACATGTATCTCGCACAGATGATACTTGCTATTTAGGGTTCCATCGACGTCGAGGAACCCCCTAACCCGCTCCCCCGTGGTTTTCATATTTTTTTCATCTTCTACTTATACTTTTTTTCTTCTTCTTCTACTTATTATTCTTTTTTATCTTCTTCTTCTTCCTCTTCTTCTTTTTCTTTCTCTTCTTATTTTACTTCTTTTTTTCATCTTTCTTGTTTATTCTTAAAAAACAAGAAAAACCTAAGCTAAACTATAAACTAAATGTAACCTAAAATAAACTAAATTAACCAAAACTAAACTAACCTAAACTAAACTAAACTAACCTAAACTAAACTAAACAAACATAAACTAAATCTAAAAATAGAAAAAACTCACCACAAGGAGGGGCGGGGTGGGGTGGTCGGCGACGGGGGTGCCGTCGGGCGGTGGCAGCTCGGGCAC
>NC_041388.1:357436794-357538129 GCF_002162155.2 Triticum dicoccoides
GTGATGAGGGTGGTGTGGGGCGGCCAGCGACGAGGGTGGCGCAGGGCGGCGGCGACTCGGGCATGGGGGCGGCGCGGGGCGGCGGCGGCGCGGGTGAGGGGCGGCGGCGGCTCGGGCAAGGGAGAGAGAGAGTGGACAGAGAGAGCGGTGGGGCACGCGCTGGCCTCTTTTTAGTTAGGTCACAGCTTTAGTAGACGGCAAAGAGCCTAGCTAACGGACATTAGGTTGCCCACTTTCTTTGCCGTCTGCTAGCGGACGGCAAATAAAGTGGTCGTTATGTGGTTCTCGCTAGTGGGCCACCCTCCCTCTTTGCCTTCGGCGAGCAAACGCCAAAGCTTCTATGCCATCCTCTAGCAGACGGCAAACACCCTCTTTGCCATCCGCTTTTCTTTGCCGTCAGCTTTCTATAAGCTGATGGCAAGGACCTTCTTCGCCGTCAGCTAGCCGACGGCAAAGATCTTGATTCTAGTAGTTTGTTTCCAAGATTGATATGATCACCATCGCGCACTCCCTCTACCTTCGGGATTAGTGTTGAGCCTAAATAAATGTTATTTCGTGTTTGCGTTGAGCATGAATATGACTAGATCATGTTTATTGCAATACGTTTATTCATTTAAGTTAGATAATAATTGTTGTTCTATTTACATGAATAAAACCTTCTATGGTCATACACCCAATGTGAATGGTTTACTAAATCTCAATCATAGTAATACACATATTCATAATATTGTTGCCAAAAGATGCAAAGTTGATAATGGTAGTGCAACATACTTGTGGAACTACCGTTTAGGTCATATTGGTGTAAAGCGCATGAAGGAACTCCATCCAGATGGACTTTTGGAATCAGTTGATTATGAATCATTTGAAACTTGCAGACCATGCCTCATGGGCAAGATGACTAAAACTTTGTTGTTCGGAACAATGGAGCAAGCTAATAACTTATTGTAAATAATACATACTGATGTATGCGGTCCAATGAGTGCTGAAGCACGTGGCGGGTATCATTATTTTCTGACCTTCACAAATGATTTGAGTAGGTATGGGTATATCTTCTTGATGAAACACAAGTCTGAAACATTTGAAAAGTTCAAAGAATTTCAGAGTGAAGTGGAGAATCATTGTAACAAGAAAATAAAGTTTCTACGATCTAATCGTGGAGGTGAATATTTGAGTTACGAGTTTGGCCTTCATTCAAAACAATGTGGAATTGTTACACAACTAACGCCACCTGGAACACCACATCATAATGGTGTGTCCAAATGCCGTAACCATACTTTATTAGATATGGGGCGATCTATGTCGGCGTTCTGGGAACGGGGGTCCCCAGACTTGCCTACCTGCGGCGTGTCTCAAGTGGGGGCCCAGCGCGGCCCATCTTCATCAGCTCAAGCTCAAGACCCTCACGAGGGGCCAAGCCTCGCGGGGAGGACGACAGAAAGCTTCCTCAGAGGCAGCCTCATCAAGCAGGCTCGCGAGGAGGCGGAGAGATCAAGGCAGGGGTACCTTGCGAGGAGCCTGTCACGCAAGCCATGACGATCGAGACCAGGCGGGCGCCGGCTTGCGCAGTGTCCTTGTTTCCCCTTTGGTGCAAAGGGGGCAAGCACAGGCCAAGGCATCGGGCAAAGGTTACCATTCCGATGCCACGAGACCAAGACCAGCAGAGCGGCAGGACGGAGGTCACCATGGAACCCAAGACGGCGTCATCACCAGTGCTTTTGGCGGTCGAAGACCACCTTTGGTCAGGATAACTTGTACTAGATGTTCCCCTTCAAAATGGCCAATTGTTGGCGCCCTTCCTGCTCATTATTTGGGGAGAGGCCCAGGGCCTCTATAAATAGAGCTAGCCACCAAAAAGAGAAAAGAGAGAGATCGACACACCTAGACATCTAGAGATCTAATAGAGCCCTAGCAGAGAGAGAGGCAACTGAACTCACCCAAGCAGTTCATCGCACCAGCTCAAGAACACCTCTCGCGAGGCTGTTCTTCCCTTGTACTATTCATCATCAGCCCCTGAGGCAATCCACCACTCCACACACTGGAGTAGGGTATTACACCACAATGGTGGCCCGAACCAGTATAAACCTCGTGTCCCTTGTGTTGTTCGTTGTTTCCAGCTTAGATCACGCGAGGAGATTGGACGTAGATCAGTAGGGGAGAGATCTCCGCACGCACCCCAGTGTTCGAACCTCAAGGGTCTGCCGGAACCCGAAATCCGACATTTGGCGTGCCAGGTAGGGGTGCGCCGGAATCCTTCTTCCTCCGCATCGCGTTCCGTCGCCTCGCCGTTCAGATGTCAAGCGACCCGGCAGCCAACGCCGACCGCTGGGCAGCATGGCCCGCCCACGTCGTGTCACCGACCCAGGGCGACCTCAACCTTGTGCCTCAGGCAGCCCGCGCTCCGCAAGGCGCAGCGGGGCGCGGGCAACGTGGCCAGACGCCGCCTGCCCTCACACCACGGTAGGTGCGGGCCGCATCAAGGGCCTCGAACCACGCCACGGCCACGGTGACGTACACCCCGACGGGACCAAGCGAACTCCAGGGCCGCGCTCACGGTGCCCCGAGAGCTGCTACGGTGCCGGCTGCTGGAGGGCGGTCGCAACGTGTTCCTGGAGCGAGTAGCCGAGATCCTGGACACCGACGTCTCGGGAACACCTCCTTTCTGCATCCAGCTGCCACCCCAGACCCCAGGCGGGCCGTATGGCGGCGTCCTGCACGCGCACGCAACTTCCAGCGGACTCCAGGGCCCGTTCAGCGTCAAGACCTCCGCCGGCACCGGGCGACAAGTCACGCCGGCCTCTTCTCAGGCCAGCGAAGGGGTGCATGCCGCGGCCTTTGGCTCCGGTGGACCGCCGCGCCATCACCCCCAAGACGGCGCTCTAAGCCAGGCTGCGCGGCATGCGGGGCGCTACGGCGAGGCGCACGGGGCGGTGGCCCCAGAAGCTTATGTGCCCCGCATGGTGGATCAAGGTGCACACCGGAAGAAGATCATGGCTCATTCCTCGGGCCAGGCTGGGGCGAGGAGACGCCAGGAGCTGAGCTCTTTCAAGAACCCCAGGAGAGCCTCGACAACCGCACCGGCGGCAGCAACTATCGGGTACCACTCATCCCTCAGGAGCAAGCTTATGCTAACCATGGGTCGCAAGAGATACAGGTCGCCACAGCAGGTGGCTGCCCCAATTCTGCAGCCTCATACCCCTCAGGAGGAGGGCGTAGGGGGCTGCAGGAGAGGGGACGAGATTCGGGTTCGTCCCTGTGGTGGTCGGAGCAAGGCGTTCTCAGGAGGTAGCCCCCCTGCCGGGGAGGTGCCCCAGGGCCTGCCCCCGGCAGGGGACCCGTGGTCGTCGGGGGAACCGCTGGCGACCGCTCTGCCCCATTGGTGTCGTCCTTGGTTTCCGGTTGCCGTCGATGGCGGCAGAGTGAGGCGCAAGGTGGGGCCCTCGTCTAGCGATTTGAAGCAAGTCCATTACCTGTGAAGAAGGCCCAGTGCCTGTGAAGCTCGCCGCCCGTGACACTCTCACATAATAATCAGTGGGGCTGTACATGCCCCGGAGTCTCCGGAGAGCCGCCCTCGGGCCTCCGGGGCTCCCACCCACGCCCAGTGGCAGCACTTAGCTCCGCGCTGGTGAGAAGACGTCGAAGACTAGACTAAGTGCCGGACGCGGCCTTTTGCTTTTGCCTTTTCTTGTTGACAAAGTTCTTCGATTTGGATTTAAGTTGGATTTGAGCTCGATGCTTGCATGTGTTTGGGGGAAGGGGTGTTTAGTCTCATTTAAGCAATCTCTCCCGTTCTGGTTTCGGCTTTGCGTCCAAAGTTAGCATCGGCTGCCCCCCCTCGTGAGCCCCTCGCGAGCCGGGCCGGGCCATGCACGTTTACAACCAGGACCGCTGTTACCGCATCCTTTCTGGAGGTTTTCATCATGGAATCTACAAGTTAATCAGAAGACACCCGAGGTGCGGCGGCCCCCGCAGGCCCGCTCGGGACTCGTCGGGGTCAGAAGGTACACAACTCAGCTGACCCATCACCGTGCCAGCGGCTAAGTTCACGCGCAGCGTTATACTTACCAGGGTACTAATTGCAAACCTTTACATGAGGGGCTTCCCCTCCCAAAATGCTCTTACATTCTTCAGGGCCAAGCCCGAACCTTCTTTGTGCAGGTTAAACAGCGGTGACATGCGGTCAGTCGGACATATCACTCACCGCGTCTTCTTGGGCATCCTCGAAGGCATCACTAGCGTTGTTGACATTACCACCGCCGCCAGCATCTCCGTCAGCGCCAGGCTCGTCCACAACACCGCCTTCATTGGCGACCACGACCACGCCGTCATCATTATACGCAATGGCCCTGATGAGGGCGTCCACATTGTCCTCCACCCATCGCGCCAGGTCACCCCGGACGGCCATGGGCACGGGTGCGATAGCAGCGTCGAAGTCGAAGTGGGGGTCCCTACCCAGTAGATACCTGAAGACGCGGGAGAATGCACACCCGAGCAAGGCTTGGCTCCTCTCTTCGATAAGCCAATGGGACCTTTCAGAGAGGTTCTCCAGAAGCGTCACCACGTCGGTGAAAAACTGGAGGTTGTCGGCATAGTTGACCTCGTGCGGCTCCCTAGCGACAGCCTCGTAGATGTTGCTCAAAGCTGTGTTGGCCCTTTCTCTGAGCGTTTGAAGCATGGGGGCATGCTCACGCTCCAGAACCCGCCGCCGACGGATCTCGTCCTCATTCCACCGCACGACGGCCTCGGCGTCATCAACCCTCTGTTGGAGAAGAAGCTGCTCGGCCTGGGAAGAGGACAGCTCCGCCTATGCCGCGCTAAGGGCGGTGCGGAGGAGTACACACGCCGCGTCGCTTCGGCCAGTTTGGCCTTGAGGGCTACGGTCCAGCCATCAGCCTCGGCCCTAATCAGCCCCAACCTCGTCTCGTATTCACGCTCGAAGGCCAAGCGAGCCTCCGCTGTCGGATTTCGGGTTCCGACAGACCCTTGAGGTTCGAACACTAGGGTGCGCACGGAGATCTCTCCCCTACCGATCTACGTCCAATCTCCTCGCATGATCTCAGCTGGAAACAACGAACAACACAAGGGACACAAGGTTTATACTGGTTCGGGCCACCGTTCTGGTGTAATACCCTACTCCGGTGTCTGGTGTGGTGGATTGCCTCGGGGGCTGATGATGAACAGTACAAGGGAAGAACAGCCTCGCGAGAGGTGTTCTTGAGCTGGTGCGATGAACTGCTTGGGTGAGTTCAATCGCCTCTCTCTCTATCTCTATCTTTGTTTTTCAGTCCCTTCTTGTTCGCCTCTACTCTATGGTGGCTAGCTCTATTTATAGAGGCCCTGGGCCTCTCCCCAAATAATGAGCGGGAAGGGCGCCAACAATTGGCCATTTTGAAGGGGGACATCTAGTACAAGTTATCCTGACCAAAGGTGGTCTTCGGCTGCCAAAAGCACTGGTGATGACGCCGTCTTGGGCTCCATGGTGACCTCCATCCTGCCGCTCTGTTGGTCTTGGTCTCGTTGCACCGAAATGGTAACCTTTGCCCGGTGCTTTGGTTTGTGCTTGCCCCCTTTGCACCAAAGGGGAAACAAGGACACTGCGCAGGCCGGCGCCCGCCTGGTCTCAATTGTCATGGCTTGCGTCACGGGCTCCTCACGAGGTACCCATGCCTTGATCTCTCCACCTCCTCGCAAGCCTGCCTGATGAGGTTGCCTCTGAGGAAGCTTCCGGTCGTCCGCCCCGCGAGGCTTGGGCCCTCGCGGGGGTCTTGAGCTTGAGCTGATGAAGATGGATCATGCTGGGCCCCCACTTGAACCACGCCGCAGGCCGTAGGCAGGCAAGTCTGGGGACCCCTGTTCCTAGAACGCTGACAGTAGCCCCCGGGCGCACGGCGCGCCCGGGCTTGGCCTAGCAGGGAAGAGAAGGGGCGAGCGTGAAGCGCTGCGGGCCCCAACAGCCTGCGGCCTTGGGCGCCACGTGGCGATTGATTGGACGTGGGTGTCTGCGCTTCCCCATGATGCCTCGGCGACCGCACGACTTGATAAGTCCCTGCATGCAGAGAAATCGGTCATGATTACCTGCGATCGTGGTGCTCAGCAGTTGGCCTCCTCCGACTATATGTACGGGGCTGCGCAAGTCCCCTCAGCCCGTCCCTTCTTGCTGCTCCTTTTATTCTTCTTGGCTACTCGCCACTCCGATGGCTCCAAAGAGATTCTCGGCCGCGGAGAAAGGAAAGGCCCCCCAGGCTGGGCCTGAGTCCCCCCCGGCCAAGCACGGCCGAGGCCGCCCTCGCAAGTATTCCACGGTCCCCGTAGTGGCTCCCCGCGGCCATGGAGGCAGTTCCCTGCGCGGTGGTGAGCGCCCGGCCGCCGATGGGGGGCACGCCCTGGCTGTGTGCCCCCCTAGGCCACGCTTTCGCTCTGCGGAGGTGCTGCCGAAGTTCGTCGTGTGGTTAGCGGACCCAACCAGCACCCGGCTCCAGCTCCCCCGTTTCTTCGTAGGTGATCTGCCGACCAGCGCCCGGTGCGGCTTCTGGCTCCAGGCAGACGGCTGCTGCAACAGGTCCTCCTGGGCTTCGCTGGAGGTCTCCGTTTTCTGGGAATGGGGCCCTGACCTGCGGCTGGCAAAGGTTTGCCCGCGCGCACGGCCTCGGCCGGTGGTGCACCCTGCACTTCAAGTTCGATGGTGACGCCACCCTCTACGTGAGGGTGTTCGGGGAAGACGGTCGCCGTGTGATGTCTACTACACAACCTTCTTCTCGTAGATGTTGTTGGGCCTCCAAGTGCAGAGGTTTGTAGGACAGTAGCAAATTTCCCTCAAGTGGATGACCTAAGGTTTATCAATCCGTAGTAGGCATAGGATGAAGATGGTCTCTCTCAAGCAACCCTGCAACCAAATAACAAAGAGTCTCTTGTGTCCCCAACACACCCAATACAATGGTAAATTGCATAGGCGCGCTAGTTCGGCGAAGAGATGGTGAAACAAGTGGTATATGGATAGTAGATAAAGGTATTTGTGATCTGAAATTATAAAAACAACAAGGTAACAAGTGATAAAAGTGAGCGTAAACGGTATTGCAATGATAGTAAACAAGGCCTAGGGTTCATACTTTCGCTAGTGTAAGCTGCCTCAACAATACTAACATAATTGGATCACATAACTATCCCTCAACATGCAACAAAGAGTCACTCCAAAGTCACTAATAGCAGAGAACGAACGAAGAGATTATGGTAGGGTACGAAACCACCTCAAAGTTATTCTTTCCAATCAATCCGTTGGGCTATTCCTATAAGTGTCACAAACAGCCCTAGAGTTCGTACTAGAATAACACCTTAAGACACAAATCAACCAAAACCCTAATGTCACCTAGATACTCCAATGTCACCTCAAGTATCCATGGGTATGATTATACGATATGCATCACACAATGTCAGATTCATCTATTCAACCAACACATAGAACCTCAAAGAGTGCCCCAAAGTTCCTATCGGAGAATCACGACGAAAATGTGTGCCAATCCCTATGCATAGGTTCATGGGCGGAACCCGCAAGTTGATCACCAAAACATACATCAAGTGAATCACGTGATATCCCATTGTCACCACAGATATCCACGGCAAGACATACATCAAGTGTTCTCAATTCTTTAGAGACTCAATCCGATAAGATTGCTTCAAAGGGGAAACACGATTCATTACAAGAGAGAAGAGGGGGAGGAGAAACATAAGGTCCAACTATAATAGCAAAGCTCACGATACATCAAGATCATGCCAAATCAAGAACACGAGAGAGAGAGAGAGAGAGAGAGAGATCAAACACATAGCTACTAGTACATACCCTCAGCCCCGAGGGAGAACTACTCCCTCCTCGTCATGGAGAGCACCGGGATGATGAAGATGGCCACCGGAGTTGGATTTCCCCCTTCGGCAGGGTGCCGGAACGGGTCTAGATTGGTTTTTGGTGGCTACGGAGGCTTCTGGCGGCGGAACTCCCGATCTATGTTGTGTTCTGGAAGTTTTAGGGTATATGGAGTTATATATGCACAAGAAGCACGTCAGAGGAGCCACGGGGCCCCACGAGGCAGGGGGCGCGCCCTAGGGGGTGGGCGCGCCCCCCAACCTCGTGGGCACCTCCCGTATCTTCTGACGTGGGGTCCAAGTCCATCAGGTGTGTTTTCTTCCAGAAATAACTTCTCCAGTTGATTTCGTTCCGTTTCGACTCCGTCTGATATTCCTTTTCTTCAAAACACTGAAATAGGCATAAAACAGCAAATTTGGGCTGGGCCTCCGGTTAATAGGTTAGTCCCAAAAGTAATATAAAAGTGGATAATAAAGCCCAATATTGCCCAAAACAGTAGATACTATAGCATGGAGCAATCAAAAATTATAGATACGTTGGAGACGTATCAAGCATTCCCAAGCTTAATTCCTGCTCGTCCTCGAGTAGGTAAATGATAAAAACATAATTTTTGATGTGGAATGCTAGTTGGCATAATTTCAATGTAATTCTTCTTAATTGTGGCATGAATATTCAGATCCATAAGATTCAAGACAAAAGTTCATATTGACATAGAAATAATAATACTTCAAGCATACTAACTAAGCAATTATGTCTTCTCCAAATAACATGGCCAAAGAGAGCTATCCCTACAAAATCACATAGTCTGGCTATGCTCCATCTTCACCACACAAAATATTTAAATCATGCACAACCCCGATGACAAGCCAAGCAATTGTTTCATACTTTTGATGTTCTCAAACTTTTTCAATCTTCACGCAATACATGAGCGTGAGCCATGGACATAGCACTATAGGTGGAATAGAATGGTGGTTGTGGAGAAGACAAAAAGGGAGAAGATAGTCTCACATCAACTAGGCGTATCAACGGGCTATGAAGATGCCCATCAATAGATATCAATGTGAGTGAGTAGGGATTGCCATGCAATGGATGCACTAGAGCTATAAGTATATGAAAGCTCAACAAAAGAAGCTAGTGGGTGTGCATCCAACTCGCTTGCTCACGAAGACCTAGGGCATTTTGAGGAAGCTCATCATTGGAATATACAAGCCAAGTTCTATAATGAAAAATTCCCACTACTATATGAAAGTGACAACATATGAGACTCTCTATATGAAGAACATGGTGCTACTTTGAAGCACAAGTGTGGAAAAAGGATAGTAGCATTGTCCCTTTTTTTTATTTGGCCTTTCCTTTTTTTGGCCTTTATTTTTTTATTTGGCCTTTCTATTTTATGGCCTTTCTCTTTTTTTTCTTTTTTTGGGACAATGCTCTATAGAATGATGATCATCACACTTCTATTTATTTACAACTCAATGATACAACTCGATACTAGAACAAATATATGACTCTATATGAATGCCTCCGGCGGTGTACTGGGATGTGCAATGAATCAAGAGTGACAAGTATGAAAGAATTATGAACGGTGGCTTTGCCACAAATACAATGTCAACTACATGATCATGCTAAGCAATATGACAATGATGGAGCGTGTCATAATAACCGGAACGGTGGAAAGTTGCATGGCAATATATATCGGAATGGCTATGGAAATGCCATAATAGGTAGGTATGGTGGCTGTTTTGAGGAAGGTATATGGTGGGTTTATGGTACCGGCGAAAGTTGCGCGGTACTAGAGAGGCTAGCAATGGTGAAAGGGTGAGAGTGCGTATAATCCATGGAGTCAACATTAGTCATAAAGAACTCACATACTTATTGCAAAAATATATTAGTTATCGAAACAAAGTACAACGTGCATGCTCCTAGGGGGATAGATTGGTAGGAAAAGACCATCGCTCGTCCCCGACCGCCACTCATAAGGAAGACAATCAATAAATAAATCATGCTCCGACTTCTTTACATAACGGTTCACCATACGTGCATGCTACAGGAATCACAAACTTCAACACAAGTATTTCTCAAATTCATAACCACTCAACTAGCATGACTCTAATATCACCATCTCCATATCTCAAAACAATTATCAAGTATCAAACTTCTCATAGTATTCAACACACTCATAAGAGAATTTTATTATTCTTGAATACCTAGCATATTAGGATTTTAAGCAAATTACCATGCTATTTAAGACTCTCAAAATAATCTAAGTGAAGCATGAGAGTTCATCTATTTCTTCAAAATAAAACTTCCACCATGCTCTAAAAGATATAAGTGAAGCACTAGAGCAGATGACAAACTACTCTAGAAGATATAAGTGAAGATCAATGAGTAGTCGAATAATTATGCAACTAAATGAAGACTCTCTAAAATTTAATAATTTAAGATCTTGGTACTTTATTCAAACAGCAAGCAAAGCAAAAGAAAATGACATTCTAAGAATAGAAAACATCATGTGAAGAAGCAAAAACTTAGGATCAACCGATAGTTGTTGAAGAAGAAAGGTGGGATGCCAACCGGGGCATCCCCAAGCTTAGACGCTTGAGACTTCTTGAAATATTATCTTGGGATGCCTTGGGCATCCCCAAGCTTGAGCTTTTGTGTCTCCTTAATTCCTCTCATATCACGGTCTCCCTAAATCTCAAAAGCTTCATCCACACAAAACTCAACAAGGACTCGTGAGATAAGTTAGTATAAACCATTGCCAAAACCTTATCATACTCTACTGTAGAAAATCACTAAAATTATTATACAACATTTAATACTAAATGTCTCTGCATATTTAATAGTCCTATCCTCAAATAGAATAATTAAAGAAGCAAACATATGCAAACAATGCAAACATAACAGCAATCTGCCTAAACAGGATAGTCTGTAAATAATGCTGCAACATCCATACTTCCCTAGATCCAAAAATTATGAAATAAAATTCCCACTGTAGTAAATTTATAATAGCTTAATATGCAAAAGGTTTCAACATTTTATCACATTCTGAATTTTCTAGGGAATTATTGAAACAGCGGTAAACTTTCTGTTTTCAAACAGCGACATGTATACTTGTAACATAGGCATAGTAAAAACTATCAATGCCACTTTTATTGAAATAAAAGATGAAAAACATTGTTCTAAATAAAATAAAGAAAATCCTAACAAAATAAATTGACGCTCCAAGCAAAACACATATCATGTGGCGAATAAAAATATGGCTCCAAATAAAGTTACCGATGAACGAAGACGAAAGAGGGGATGCCTTCCGGGGCATCCCCAAGCTTAGGCTCTTGGCTATCCTTGAATATTACCTTGGGGTGCCTTGGGCATCCCCAATCTTAGGCTCTTGCCACTCCTTATTTCATAGTCCATCGAATCCTTACCCAAAACTTGAAAACTTCACAACACAAAACTTAACAGAAAACTCGTAAGCTCCGTTAGTAGAAGAAAATAAATCACCACTTCAAGGTACTGCAATGAACTCATTCTTTATTTATATTGGTGTTAAACCTACTGTATTCCAACTTCTCTATGGTTCATACCCTCCGATACTACTCATAGATTCATCAAGATAAGCAAACAACACATCGAAAACAGAATCTGTCAAAAATAGAACAGTCTGTAGTAATCTGGATCAAACGTATACTTCTGGAACTCATAAAATTCTAAAATAAATTGATGTACCTGGGGAATTTATCTATTAATCATCTGCAAAAAGAATTAGCTAAATATCACTCTCCAAATAAAAATGGCAGCAATTTTCGTGAGCGCTAAAGTTACTGTTTTTTACAGCATGATCAACAAGAGTTTCCCCAAGTCTTCCCAAAGGTTCTACTTGGCACAAATACTAATTAAAAGCATAAAACCACATCTAAACAGAGGCTATATGGATTATTTATTATTAAACAGGGACAAAAAGCAAGGAACAAAAATAAAGTTGGGTTGCCTCCCGACAAGCGCTATCGTTTAATGCCCCTAGCTAGGCATGATGATTTCAAAGATGCTCACATAAAGGATAAGAATTGTAACATAAAGAGATCATCATGAAGAATATTACTAGCACATTTAAGCCTAACCCACTTCCTATGCATAGGGATTTTGTGAGCAAACAACTTATGGGAACAAGAATCAACTTGCATAGGAAGGTAAAACAAGCATAACTTCAAAACTTTAAGCACATAGAGAGGAAACTTAATAATATTGCAACTCCTACAAGCATATATTCCTCCCTCATAATAATTTTCAGTAGCATCATGAATGAATTCAACAATATAACCAGCACCTAAAGCATTATTTTCATGATGCATAAGCATAGAAATTTTATCACTCTCCACACAAGCAAAATTCTTCTCATTAATAGTAGTGGGAGCAAACTCAACAAAGTAACTATCATAGGATTGAAAATTGAAATCAAGATGACAAGTTTCATTGTTATTATTATTCTTTAAAGCATACGTGTCATCACAATAATCATCATAGATAGGAGGCATGCTTTCATTATAATAAATTTTCTCATCAAAACTTGGGGGACAAAAAATATCATCTTCATCAAACGTAGCTTCCCCAAGCTTGTGACTTTGCATATCATTAGCATCATGGATATTCAAGGAATTCATACTAACAACATTGCAATCATGCTTATCATTCAAATATTTAGTGCCAAACATTTTATAGATTTCTTCTTCTAGCACTTGAGCACAATTATCCTTTCCATCATACCCACGAAAGATATTAAAAAGGTGAAGCGTATGAGACAAACTCAATTCCATTTTTTTATAGTTTTCTTTTATAAACTAAACTAGTGATAAAACAAGAAACTAAAAGACTCGATTGCAAGATCCAAAGATATACCTTCAAGCGCTAACCTCCCCGGCAACGGCGCCACAAAAGAGCTTGATGTCTACTACACAACCTTCTTGTAGACGTTGTTGGGCCTCCAAGTGCAGAGGTTTGTAGGACAGTAGCAAATTTCCCTCAAGTGGATGACCTAAGGTTTATCAATCCGTAGGACGCGTAGGATGAAGATGGTCTCTCTCAAGCAACCCTGCAACCAAATAACAAAGAGTCTCTTGTGTCCCCAACACACCCAATACAATGGTAAATTGTATAGGCTCACTAGTTCGGCGAAGAGATGGTGAAACAAGTGGTATATGGATAGTAGATAAAGGTATTTGTAATCTGAAATTATAAAAACAGCAAGGTAACAAGTGATAAAAGTGAGCGTAAACGGTATTGCAATGATAGTAAACAAGGCCTAGGGTTCATACTTTCGCTAGTGTAAGTTCCCTCAACAATACTAACATAATTGGAACACATAACTATCCCTCAACATGCAACAAAGAGTCACTCCAAAGTCACTAATAGCGGAGAACGAACGAAGAGATTATGGTAGGGTACGAAACCACCTCAAAGTTATTCTTTCCAATCAATCCGTTGGGCTATTCCTATAAGTGTCACAAACAGCCCTAGAGTTCGTACTAGAATAACACCTTAAGACACAAATCAACCAAAACCCTAATGTCACCTAGATACTCCAATGTCACCTCAAGTATCCGTGGGTATGATTATACGATATGCATCACACAATTCAGATTCATCTATTCAACCAACGCATAGAACCTCAGAGTGCCCCAAAGTTCCTATCGGAGAATCACGACGAAAACATGTGCCAACCCCTATGCATAGGTTCATGGGCGGAACCCGCAAGTTGATCACCAAAACATACATCAAGTGAATCACGTGATATCCCATTGTCACCACAGATATCCATGGCAAGACATACATCAAGTGTTCTCAAGTCTTTAAAGACTCAATCCGATAAGATTACTTCAAAGGGGAAACTCGATTCATTACAAGAGAGAAGAGGGGGAGGAGAAACATAAGATCCAACTATAATAGCAAAGCTCGCGATACATCAAGATCGTGCCAAATCAAGAACACGAGAGAGAGGTAGATCAAACACATAGCTACTGGTACATACCCTGAGCCCCGAGGGAGAACTACTCCCTCCTCGTCATGGAGAGCACCAGGATGATGAAGATGGCCACCGGAGATGGATTGCCCCCTCCAGCAGGGTGCCGGAATGGGTCTAGCTTGGTTTTTGCTGGCTACGGAGGCTTCTGGCGGAGGAACTCCCGATCTATGTTGCGTTCTGGAAGTTTTAGGGTATATGGAGTTATATGGGCACAAGAAGCACGTCAGGGGAGCCACGGGGGCCCCACGAGGCAGGGGGCGCGCCCTAGGGGGGTGGGCGTGCCCCCACCCTCGTGGGCAGCTTCCGTATCTTCTGACGTGGGGTCCAAGTCCATCAGGTCTGTTTCCTTCCAAAAATAACTTCTCCAATTGATTTCGTTCTGTTTCGACTCCGTCTGATATTCCTTTTCTTCAAAACACAGAAATAGGCATAAAACAGCAAATCTGGGCTGGGCCTCCGGTTAATAGGTTAGTCCCAAAACTAATATAAAAGTGGATAATAAAGCCCAATATTGCCCAAAACAGTAGATAATATAGCATGGAGCAATCATAAATTATAGATACGTTGGAGACGTATCACCGTGCTGGGTGCTGCCCCGAAGACGACGACCGCGGCCACCTACCCAGCACCGACTGACCAGGATGAAGACAGCAACGGGCGTACAGGCGGCGGTGCTTGGGGTTCGCTGAGCTTTGGCGACTCCCTCTCAGGCAGCAGCTCCTCCAGCGGTGGCCGCGACCAGCCCCCGCGCCGTCGCGCCCGCCTGGGTGAAGGTAGCGGGTCAGCCCGCCGTCACGCCCCGGCGAAGCGAGAGGAGGGATCCGCCTAAGCCCCAGGAGCAGCTCGAACCTTTGCTGTGGGTTGGTGCACGATGAATCGCGCCCATTTTGCTTTTCCTTCTTTTCCTACACAGAAATAAAAGGTAGTATAGGGCCCCGCGGGGGCGTGTTGGAATTGCTTCTGTTAACCATCGTGTTGCTTCCGCTATTTCCGCACTATGTTCCCGCGTCGTGCACCCGTGTGCGGGAATTATTTTAGCTCGGTGGGGCTTGACGCAGTCCTCGCCTCCCAAGGCCGTGGCCTCGCCGTGCGCTTTGTGCCCTGCAAGGACCAGTAGGAGGGGTAACTTTCGGTCTTGGTTGTGGGGGTGATCGGCCCAGGTCCTGCGCTCGTGTCGTGATGCCCGTGAGGCACGGAATGGGAGGGGTGCTCCCGCAGAGGACTCGGATAGGAAAGCTCCAAACGATCGGGACAGAAAAACACTCGCGAGGGCGCCCGCGAACCTCCCTCGCGAGACTTGTGCGAGAGAAAACGAGGCAAGCGAGCAAGAAAGACAAAGAGTCGCAATTCAGGAACGTCAACATCTTCAATAAAACTTCAAATGGGAATAACCAAGCCAACTGCAGAAAGCAAATGAAAAAGCCGCGTCCGACACCTATTTTAGTCTTCGACATCTTCTCACCAGCGCAGAGCTAAGTGCTGCCACTAGGCGTGGGCGGGAGCCCCCGAGGCCCGAGGGCGGCACTCCGGAGACTCTGGGGCGTGTACAGCCCCACTCATTATTACGTGAGAGTGTCACGGGCGGCGAGCTTCACAAGCATTGGCCTTTTTCACAGGCACCAGGCCTTTCCCAAAACACGGCAGCTTCACAGGCATTTGCCTTCTTCACAGGCACCGGGCCTTTCCCAAAACACAGCGGCTTCACAGGCATTTGCCTTCTTCACAGGCACCGGGCCTTTCCCATAACACGGCGGCTTCACAGGCATTTGCCTTCTTCACAGGCACCGGGCCTTTCCCAAAACACGGCGGCTGCACAGGCATTTGCCTTCTTCATAGGCACCGGGCCTTTCCCAAAACACGGCGACTTCACAGGCATTTGCCTTCTTCATAGGCACCGGGCCTTTCCTAGGCGCTAGGCCTCGCTCAGGGATAGAACCTCCGGAGATGTTGAATGTTCCACGTGTTCTGGATGGGTACCCCTTCTGTGGTTTCCAAGTGCGCGGAGCCAGGCCTGGAGACATGAATAACCTTGAATGGGCCCTCCCACATGGGAGAGAGTTTGTGCAGCCCCTCCCTAGAGAGAACTCGTCTGAGCACGAGATCCCCTACTTCAAGAGTTCTGGGGTGGATGTTGCGGCATTGGTATCGTCGCAGCGCCTGTTGGTATCTTGCCGCTCGCAGTGTGGCTTCTCGGCGGCGTTCCTCCCCCAGCACGAGATCCATCCCCCGCATGGCGTCCTGTTGCGTCTCGTCGAACGCCAGGACCCGTGCGGAGCGACGCCTGACCTCGTGAGGGAGAACAACTTCTGCTCCGTAGACGAGGAAGAACGGGGTCTCGCCAGTCGGCTTGGTCGCAGTCGTGTGGATTGACCACAGCATGGACTGGAGCTCGTCGTACCAGCCCCTGCCACAGGCCTCCAGCTTCTTCTTAAAGGTCCTGGCTTTGAGGCCCCTCAGGACCTCCGCGTTGGCTCGCTCGGCCTGGCTATTGCTCTGAGGGTGTGCTACCGAAGCGTAGCATATCTGCGTTCCAAGGTTAGCACAATACGTTTTGAAGAGATTACTGGTGAATTGCGAACCGTTGTCGATGATGATGCGGTTGGGCACCCCAAATCGGCTCACGAGGCCCTTGACGAACTTGACCGCAGAGCCTGCCGGGATTGTGCGGACGGCTTCCACCTCAGCCCACTTGGTGAACTTGTCCACAGTGACGTAGAGGTAGCGATAGCCCCCTGGCGCCCGAGGAAACGGGCCCAGAATGTCCAGCCCCCAAACTATGAACGGCCATGAGAGGGGTATAGTCTGTAGACCCCCCGCAGGCTGATGGATCCGCTTGGCGTGGGACTGGCAGGCCTCGCAAGCCTTCACCAGCTCAACGACATCGATGAGCGCCGTGGGCCAGTAGAATCCACTAAGGAATGCCTTGCCGACGAGGGTTCATGACGACGAGTGGTGCCCGCAGTCTCCGCCGTGTATGTCCGCCAGTAGCTCCTTCCCTTGCTCTCTGGAGATGCAACGTAGGGACACGTCATTTGGTCGTTTCCTGTAGAGCTCTCCATCCTTGATGCAATAAGCAGTGGCCTGCCGTGCCACATGCTCCGCTTTCTCCTCGTCCTCCAACAGAGTCCCTTGCATCAGGTAGGTCTTGAGCTCCAGGATCCAACACCCTTCCCGAGGCTCTAACGCCAGGAGCAGGCGTGCCCCTGAGTCCGGGCCGCAGACCGGGGCTCCTGAGGCAGGCGGCTAAGGGAGCTCCTCCCTTGGTTGCGCCGTGCTCGATAGTGAGGGCACCGCCGAGGGTTTGAAGAGCCACTCCTCGAAGATGCCAGGCTCCTGAGGCAGCCGCCGAGATGCCCTCTTGGCAATGTCATCAGCTTCCTGATTGGTGTCTCGGGGCACGTGTTGCAACTCCTGCCCCCAGAACTGTTTCTCCATCTTGCGAACCTCAGCGAGGTAGGCTTCCATGTGCTCGTCCTTTGGCTCGTATATCTTGTTGGAGAAGTTGACGAGGAGCTGCGAATCGCCCTTGATGATGAGTCGCTTTACCCCTAAGGCAATCGCGGCCTTCAAGCCTGCTATGAGGCCTTCGTACTCCGCTATGTTGTTGGAGACCTTTTCTCCGTGCTGGAAGCAGAGTTGTATGACGTAGTAGAGTTTGTCCTAGGTAGGGGATACGAGCACTGCGCCAGCTCCCGCACCGTGTCAGGAGAACGCCCCATCGAAGTACATGACTCAGTCGTCCGGTGCTTCACTTCCCGGGGAAAGTGATCGGTCTTCGCCTACCTCAAGACCCGGTGCTTCTGCCCATTCTGCCATGAAATCCGCAAGTGCGGCTCCCTTGATGACTCTGGTCGTACTGAATTCTAGCTGAAATGCCTGTAGCTCAATGTTTCACTCAGTGACCCTCCCAGCTGAGTTGGGGCTCCTGAGTACTCTTTCTAAGGGGTATGCTGAGACGACTTTGATGGAATGGCCTTGGAAGTAGTGGCACAGCTTGCGTGAGGCCACTAGTAGCGCGTGGAGGTGTTTTTTAGGCATGGGGTACCGCGCCCTTGTGTCCCGTAGCACCGTGCTGACGAAGTACACGGGATGCTCAACGAGGTTGAGGGAACTGGCGCAGCTTGCGTCCTCCAGAGGTCGAGGCGTTTCTTGAGACGATAGAGCCCCCAGTGCTTGGTCGCCTGAAGAGGCCCCTCCTGCTTCGAGTGTGTTCTCCTGCTGTGGCTGTTCCTTTCCGGCTGTGGTTGCGGCCTTCGTGAGGCCCTCCTGGCTCTGCTTTGCTTCAGTCCGGACGGTCGATGCGGCCTTGGCACAACGCTCCTCCCTGACTGCCACCAGGGCTGCGCTAGCGGAGTAGGGGGTGGTCGCAAGGTAGAGCACTATGGGTTCCCGAGGGCGCGGAGCTACCATCACTGGTGGGCTGGTAAGGTACCTCTTGAGGTCTTGGAATGCCTTGTCAGCCTCTTCAGTCCATTCGAAGGGGCCCTTTTTCTTCATTAGTTTGAAGAAGGGCAGCGCTCGTTCCCCAAGCTTGGAGATGAAGCGTCCCAGCACAGTTACATGCCCGGTGAGCTTCTGCATTTCTCTGAGGGTCCTTGGCGGGCTCATGTCTTCAACTGCCTTGACCTTCTCCGGGTTGGCCTCGATGCCCCTGTGGGACACGAGGAAACCCAGGAGCTTGCCCGAGGGGACTCCAAACACACACTTCTCCAGGTTGAGCCGTAGGTCCACTTCGTTGAGGCTCGCAAAGGTTTCATCCAGGTCCTGTATCAGGGTTCTTGCCTCACGAGACTTCACCACAATGTCATCGACGTAAGCTCCAGTGTTCCTCCCGAGCTGCCGGCCTAAGGCGATGTGCATCAGCCGCTAAAAGGTCGCGCCTGCGTTGCGCAACCCAAATGGCATGCACGTATAGCAGTACACTCCACACGGGGTTAGGAAAGCCGTCTTCTCCATGTCTTCTACCGCCATCTTGATCTGGTGATAGCCCGAGAAGGCATCTAGAAAGCACAATAGGTCACACTCTGCGGTGGAGTTGATTATCTGGTCAATGCGGGGGAGCGGAAATGGATCCTGCGGGCAGACCTTGTTGAGGTTGGTGACGTCGACACACATGCGCTCCATTCTCCCTTTTTTGGCACAACGACCGGATTAGCCAGCCAATCAGGGTAGCGGACCTCGCGGATAAATCCTGCCGCCTCTAGCTTCCAAGTCTCTTGAACGATGAAAGCCTGTTTCTCAGTGGACTGCCGCCTCGCCTTCTGCTTCATGGGGCGCACATTGGGGACACGTTGAGGTGATGCTCAATCACTTCCCTTGGGACCCCTGCTAACTGATCAGGTTCCCACGTGAACACCTTCTTGTTCGCACGCAGGAACCTCACCAGGGCCTCCTCCTGCTCGGGCTCGAGGTTGGCCCCTATGGTGAAGGTGGCGCCAGTGGACCCGTCCTCGTCGACTGGTACCTGCTTGGTTTCTGCCTTGTCTTGGGTGAATAACTGCTTCTTTTTAGCCGGTGCAGCCCCCTTGGGCTCAAGGGCGTCGGTGCTAGTGGGCTGTGCCACCGCGGCCGCCCTGAAAACAAGCTAGAGCACCTGCAGTGTATCCCTTGTGTCTCCTGACACGGTGAGGACGCCGCTGCTCCCACACATCTTCATGAGGTTGTACGCCGGATGAGTTGCTGCCATGAACCGGGCCAAGGCCGGATAGCCGAGGATGGCATTTATAGGGAGGCCAATGGGGGCGATGTCGAAGTCGATCAGCTCCATGCGGAAGTTGTTGTAGGTGCCGAAGGTCACTGGGAGGCGGATCTGGCCCAAGGAGGCGGTGGAACCGTCTCCAACGCCCGAGAAAGGCCTGCTGGGTTGGAGCCGCTCCAGCAGCACATGGAGGAGGCTGAAGGCCTCCATCGAGAGCACGTTGAGGCACCACCGTTGATGAGGGTCCTGGTGACGGCCACTTGGCAGATGGTGGGGGTGCATAGCATCGGGAGCGCGCCCGAACCGATGGGGTTGAAGGGGTGGTCCTCCGAGTCGAAGGTTAGATCGGCCTCGGGCGCTACCCAGCCCGTGGGGGGGCTTCTCAGCGCTTGGAGGCGGTGCTGATCCGGCGGGTGAACGGCTTGATGTGATGGCTCGAGGGTGGTGCCTGGGAGCCACCCAGGAGAGCTGCGATGATGGGCGGCGCTGGAGTTAGCGACCATGTGGCGGTGCGGCCCTCCCGCCACACCGAAGGATGCTGGGACGAGGCATGTTGCTCGTTCCCCGCCGGGCCGGTGGTGGCGTTGGCAGCGGGCGACGGGGAACGACGAGGGCGTCCGCCGACGGGTGCCATCTGGGCGATGCGGGTGGCGAGAGCATCCCGGCGCTCGGCGCTCGGCGCGAGCCCGGCGAGCGTCAGCCATGGACACGACCGAAGATCACACGCGAACAGCGGAAGAAAGATTCCGGTGCACTCCTACCTGGCACGCCAAATGTTAGATTTCAGGTTCCGGTAGACCCTTGAAGTTTGAATACTGGGGTGCGCGCGGAGATCTCTCCCCTACCGATCTACGTCCAATCTCCTCGCGTGATCTCAGCTGGAAACAACGAACAACACAAGGGACACAAGGTTTATACTGGTTCGGGCCACCGTTGTGGTGTAATACCCTACTCCAGTGTGTGGTGTGGTGGATTGCCTCAGGGGCTAATGATGAACAGTACAAGGGAAGAACAGCCTCGCGAGAGGTGTTCTTGAGCTGGTGCGATGAACTTCTTGGGTGAGTTCAATCGCCTCTCTCTCTCTCTCTCTATCTCTCTTTTTCGGTCCCTTCTTGTTCGCCTCTACT
Organism: Triticum dicoccoides; assembly: GCF_002162155.2. Lineage (NCBI taxonomy): Eukaryota > Viridiplantae > Streptophyta > Magnoliopsida > Poales > Poaceae > Triticum > Triticum dicoccoides. Next base: position 357,457,491 of record NC_041388.1, read on the forward strand.
CTGTGGTGGCTAGCTCTATTTATAGAGGCCCTGTGCCTCTCCCCAAATAATGAGTGGGAAGGGCGCCAACAATTGGCCATTTTGAAGGGGGACATCTAGTACAAGTTATCCTAACCAAAGGTGGTCTTCGGCTGCCAAAAGCACTGGTGATGACGTCGTCTTGGGCTCCATGGTGACCTCTGTCATGTTGCTCTGTTGGTCTTGGTCTCGTTGCACCGGAATGGTAACCTTAGCCCGGTGCTTTGGCCTGTGCTTGCCCCTTTTGCACCAAAGGGGAAACAAGGACACTGCGCAGGCCGGCGCCCGCCTGGTCTCGATCGTCATGGCTTGCGTCACGGGCTCCTCGCGAGGTACCCCTGCCTTGATCTCTCCGCCTCCTCGCGAGCCTGCCTGATGAGGCTGCCTCTGAGGAAGCTTCCGGTCGTCCGCCCGACGAGGCTTGGCCCCTTGCGAGGGTCTTGAGCTTGAGCTGATGAATATGGGCCGCGCTGGGCCCCCACTTGAGCCACACCACAGGCCGTAGGCAGGCAAGTCTGGGGACCCCCGTTCCCAGAATGCCGACATCCGCCACGCGGCGATCAACTTCTTCCTGGGCCCGGGCTTCGCACGCGGCAACGTCATCCTCCGCCCGAGCCATGAGGCGCTCCCTCGTCTCCAACCACTCAAGATCAAGATTGCGCTCGGCGGCCTTCAGCATCAGCGCCTCCTCGCGCTTCAGAAGCTTCGCCCGGTCAACAGAGGCCCCCTCCATCAACTCAAGGGCCGCTTGGCGCAGTTCCACTTGCTGCTCCAGGGAGTTGCTCCAGGCTTGGAGCTCCCATGCGCGCTCCTCCGCATCCTTGCACCGTCGGTCTGCTTCCCGAGCCTCCTCAATGGCCTGGGAGCAGGCCTCCCGTGAAGCTACCAGCGACGCTTCAGCCTTCGCGTTGTCGAGATCACGTTGGTGACGCGTGACGGCGACGGCTACCTTTAGTTTGCGCCTCTCCTCGGCAAGGCGCAAACCTTCGGCCTCGAGGCGCGCATCCTCGTTAGCAAGCTCTACCCCGATCTAGCTCACCGCATCCGCCGCCCTCTGGAGGAACTCTTCGCGAAGGGCGCGTCACTCCCGGACACGCCTGAGCACGTCATCCACATCACCCTCTCCCACCGGAGCATGCGGAGGGCCCCGAGGCGGCAAGCCCCCTCCCGGCACGAAGCTGGGGGCTGGCGCCCTAGCCATCGATGAACGGACCCCTCTGGGAATCCGGCCTGGCATCGGTCCACCCACGGAGGAGGAGCCAAAGATAGACTGCAGCCATTCACCATCTATGATCAGAGGAGGAACGCGGGGCAAGCCGGATGTGCCCCAGGAGGACTCATGAAGAAAGGACAGCGGGCGCGCAGGCTCGAGGTGCCCTATGGAACGGACCACTCCACCAACCAGTCTGGCAGCAGGGGTACCGCTCGAGCTCGGTGCGCCCAGGGCCAGCGGAGAAGGCGAAGCTTGGGGGGATGGCTCCCGGGCTGACTCGGCGAGTTTCGCAGGGCAGGGCCTGAAAGGCCACAATCAGTCGCAGGGATAGCAAAGTAAATGAGCAGAGAAAGAAGAAGACTTACTCGTCCATGGCAAAGTATTTCCTGCGCTTCAACAAGCGGCAAGGGCGGTCGTTGCCATTCAAGGCCTCCTTCCTCTTGCAGAGGGCCTCGAAGTCTATGCGGAACCGACCTAAGCGCTCGGTGTAGGGGTCGGCCTCTGGTGCGGAAGAAGCGTCAAGATGATCAGCGTTGGAGGAGTCAGCCTGGGGGGCGCCGTCAGGCTTCGCCTCGCGAGGAACGGCTAGGGGCTCGGGAGCCCCGGCCTCAAGAACCATAGGCCACGACTCCGCACCTGCCACCGCTCCAGGGCGGGCCTCGGGAGATGCCGCCTTCAAGGCTTCTCACGGCGTCGGCACCTCGACATCCGTCGCCTCAACTCCCGCCGGTTCTCATCTCCCCGCCCTGTTGCCTGAGAAAGGACCACTGTGGGTGGCAGGGGGAGCCACCACGGCGGCTGGGTTCCCACGGGGCCCCGTGCAGCCAGCCGGGCGTAGCCCCCACTCGTCAAAGCTGGGCATCTGCCTCACAAAATCGGCCCTGCCGGAGCAAAGATACAAGAGGACACCATTGCTCCGAAGGCTGCCTGGGGAAGGATCGCCAGCCAAGACCCTTAGCATCGTCCACAGCACTTTAGGCGCCAAGTCCTCCTCCTGAAGCCGCATGCGGTCACTATGCCCCGCAAAGTCCCACATCCGGCGAGAGTGGCGCTAAAGAGGAGCAATGCGACATTGGAGGAACTCCTTCACCACCTTGGGTGCTGTCACATTGAGCGCCCTCAAACTCTAGAAGTGGCGCCAGACGAAGGCGAGCCGGGGGCTTGCGAGCACCTCATGGTCCCAACCCGCGTGAGAAACAGCAGGCGAGGTTGGGTGTGAGAGCAAAGGGTTGGGCACTCCAATGTCCATGTACAGCCACCGCTCTCCGAACCTGGCCTCAGGAGGAGGAAGGCCGAAGTCGATCCCTGAAGCGGCCGTCTCTGGCACGGCGAAGAAGCTCACACACTCTGAGCACTGAGTGGGATCGCCCAGGCGCAAGGAAAAGAAGTGGTGCAGCAGGGCAACGGAAGGAGGAATTCCTATCATCGCCTCGCAAACAAAAGCAAAGACAGCCAGAAGAGTAATGGACTCCGGCCCGAGGTGCATCATGCGGATCTGATAGTGGGAGAGCACCGCATTGAAGAAGGCGGAAAAGGGGGGAACCAGACCCGCCCATAGGGCATCGGCGAAGAATCGGACCTCCGTGATGATCCTATCAAGGGAGGCATGGGACGCAGGCCATGCTGTGGTCCTGCCGCACTCGTTGAAGATAGTGGCAAGGGCGGACCGGACCTTGTTCAAAGCTTCCGGATTGAGTATGATCGACCGGGCAACGGCGGGGGTCGCCGCCGGAGGTGTGCGAGGCGAAGGCGCGGGCGCGGGCTTCTTTCCCCTTCCTTTCTTTGTCGGCGCCATGGCGGTGAAGAGGAGGAAGAACTTGAGCCGGATTGGCGGCGGAGGCTGGAGCTCGAAGAAGAAGGAAAGGTAGGAGGCAAGCGGGCAGCGGAAAGGGGGAACAACTGTGTGCAACTGCGGGTCCGCTTAGCCAGGCGCACAACAAGGCATCATGGGGAAGCGCAGACGCCCACGACCAATCAATCACCACGCGGCGCCCAAGGCCGCAGGCTTTTTGGGCCCGCGGCGCTTCGCACTTGCCTCTTCGCTCCCTGCTAGGCCAAGCCCGGGCGCACCTTGGGCCCGGGGGCTACTGTCGGCGTTCTGGGAACGGGGGTCCCCAGACTTGCCTGCCTGCGGCCTGCGGCGTGGCTCAAGTGGGGGTCCAGTGCGGCCCATCTTCATCAGCTCAAGCTCAAGACCCTCGCGGGGCGGACGACAGAAAGCTTCCTCAGAGGCAGCCTCATCAGGCAGGCTCACGAGGAGGCGGAGAGATCAAGGTAGGGGTCCCTCGCGAGGAGCCCGTGACGCAAGCCATGACGATCGAGGCCAGGCGGGCGCCAGGCGGGCACCGGCCTGCGCAGTGTCCTTGTTTCCCCTTTGGTGCAAAGGGGGTAAGCACAGGCCAAGGCATCGGGCAAAGGTTACCATTCCGGTGCAACGAGACCAAGACCAGCAGAGCGGCAGGACGGAGGTCACCGTGGAGCCCAAGACGGCGTCATCACCAGTGCTTTTGGCAGTCGAAGACCACCTTTGGTCAGGATAACTTATACTAGACGTTCCCCTTCAAAATGGCCAATTGTTGGCGCCCTTCCCGCTCATTATTTGGGGAGAGGCTCAGGGCCTCTATAAATAGAGCTAGCCACCAAAAAGAGAAAAGAGAGAGATCGACACACCTAGACATCTAGATATCTGACAGAGCCCTAGCAGAGAGAGAGAGAGAGAGAGGCGACTGAACTCACCCAAGCAGTTCATCGCACCCGCTCAAGAACACCTCTCGCGAGGCTGTTCTTCCCTTGTACTGTTCATCATCAGCCCCTGAGGCAATCCACCACACCACACACTGGAGTAGGGTATTACACCACAACGGTGGCCCGAACCAGTATAAACCTCGTGTCCCTTGTGTTGTTCGTTGTTTCCAGCTTAGATCACGCGAGGAGATTGGACGTAGATCGATAAGGGAGAGATCTCCGCACGCACCCCAGTGTTCGAACCTCAAGGGTCTGCCGGAACCCGAAATCCGACAATGTATGATGTCTCCTACCGATTTACCACTATCATTTTGAGGTTATGCATTAGAGACAGTTGCATTCACTTTAAATAGGGCACCATGTAAATCAGTTGAGACGACACTATATGAATTGTGGTTTGGCAAGAAACCTAAGCCGTTGTTTCTTAAAGTTTGGGATGTGATGCTTATGTCAAAAGGCTTCAGCCTAATAAGCATGAACCTAAATCGGAGAAATACGTCTTCATAGGATACCAAAATAACTATTGGGTATACCTTCTACCATAGATCAGAAGGCAAGATCTTTGTTGTTAAGAATGAGTCCTTTCTAGAGAAGGAGTTTCTCTTGAAAGAAGTGAGTGGGAGGAAAATAGAACTTGATGAGGTAGTTGTAACTTCTCTCAAATTGGAAAGTAGTACATCAGAGAAAACCGTTCCCTTGATGCCTACACCAACTAGAGAGGAAGCTAATGATGATGATCATCAAACTTCAGATCAAGTTACTACTGAACTCCGTAGGTCAACCAGAGCACGATACACACCAGATGGTAATCCTGTCCTGGAAGTCATGTTATTAGACCAAGGCGAACCTACGAACTATGGAGAAACTATGATGAGCCCAAATTTCGACAGATGGCTTGAGGCCATGAAATCTGAGATAGGATCCATGTATGAGAACAAAGTGTGGACTTTGGTGGACTTGCCCGATGATCGGCAAGCCATTGAGAATAAATGGATCTTCAAGAAGAAGACACACGCTGATGGTAATGTCACTATCTACAAAGCTCGACTTGTCACGAAAGTTTCTCGACAAGTTCAAGAGGTTGACTACGATGAGACTTTCTCACCCGTAGCGATGCTTAAGTCCATCAGAATCATGGTAGCAATTGCCGCATTTTATGATTATGAAATCTGGCAAATGGACGTCAAAACAGCATTCGTTAATGGATTTCTTAAAGAAGAGTTGTATGTGATGCAACCAGAAGGTTTTGGCGATCCTAAAGGTGCAAACAAAGTGTCCAAGCTCCAGCGATCCATCTATGGACTGGTGCAAGCATCTCGGAGTTGGAATATACACTTTAATGAGGTGATCAAAGCATATGGTTTTATACAGACTTACGGTGAAGCCTATATTTACAAGAAAGTGAGTGGGAGCTCTGTAGCATTTATGATATTATATGTGGACATATTGTTGATTGGTAAAGATTTCTGGATAGCATAAAAGGATACTTGAATAAGAATTTTTCAATGAAAGACCTCGATGAAGCTGCTTATATATTGGCCATCAAGATCTATAGAGATAGATCGAGACGCTTAATAGGACTTTCAAAATGTACATACCTTGGCAAAGTTTTGAAGAATTTCAAAATAGATCGGTCACAAAAAGAGTTCTTGCCTGTGTTGCAAGGTGTCAAGTTGAGTAAGACTCAAAGCCCGACAACAACAGAAGATGGAGAGAGAATGAAAGTCATTCCCTATGCCTCAGCCATATATTCTATGAAGTATGCCATGCTATGTACCAGCCATATTGTGTATCTTGCCATGAGTTTGGCAAGGGGGTACAATAGTAATCCTAGAGTAGATCAGTGGATAGTGGTCAAAATTATCCTTAGTTGCCTAAGAGGACTAAGGAAATATTTCACGGTCATGGAGGTGATAAAGAGTTCATCATAAAGGGTTACGTTGATGCAAGCTTCGACAGCGATTTGGATGACTGAGTCTCAATATAGATACGTATTGAAAGTGGGAGCAATTAGCTAAAGTAGCTCCATGCAGAGCATTGTAGACATAGAAATTTGCAAAATACATACGAATCTGAATGTGGCAGACCCGTTGACTAAACCTCTCTCACAAGCAAAACATGATCACACCTTAGTACTCTTTGGGTGTTAATCACATGGCAATGTGAACTAGATTATTGACTCTAGTAAACTCTTTGGGTGTTAGTCACATGGCGATGTGAACTATGGGTGTTCATCACATGGCGATATGAACTAGATTATTGACTCTAGTGCAAGTGGGAGACTGAAGGAAATATGCCCTAGAAGCAATAATAATGTTGTTATTTTATATTTCCGTATTCATGATAAAGGTTTATTATTCATGCTATAATTGTATTGATCGGAAACCTAAATACATGTGTGAATACATAAACAAATACCATGTCCCTAGTAAGCCTCTACTAGACTAGCTCATTGATGAAAGATGGTTATGGTTTCCTAACCATATACATGTGTTGTGATTTGATAATGGGATCACTTCATTAGGAGAATTATGTGATGTACAAGACCCATCCGTTAGCTTAGCATTATGATCGTTCAGTTTTATTGATATTGCTTTCTTCATGTCAAATACATATTCCTTTGACTATGAGATTATGCAACTCCCGGATACCGGAGGAATGCCTTGTGTGCTATCAAACGTCACAATGTAATTGGGTGGTTATAAATATGCTCTACAGGTATCTCCGAAGGTCTTTGTTGAGTTGGCATAGATCGAGATTAAGATTTGTCACTCCGAGTATCAGAGAGGTATCTCGGGGCCCTCTCGGTAATACACATCATAAGCTTGCAAGAAAACGACTAAGGAGTTATTCACGAGGTGATGTATTATGAAACGAGTAAGAGACTTGCCAGTAATGAGATTGAACTAGGTATGAAGATACCGACTATTGAATCTCGGGCAAGTAACATACCGATAGACAAAGGGGATTACATATGTTGTCATAATGGTTCGACTGATAAAGATGTTCGTAGAATATGTAGGAGACAATATGGGAATCCAGTTTCCGCTATTGGTTATTGACTAGAGAGGTGTCTCGGTCATGTCTAAATAGTTCTCGAACCCGTAGGGTCCGCACGCTTAACGTTCGATGACGCTATTATATGAGTTATGTGATTTGGTGACTGAATGTTGTTCGGAGTCCCGGATGAGATCACATACATTACGGGGAGTCTCGAAATGGTTGAGAGGTAAAGATTGATATATAGGACAATGGTATTCGGAAACCGGAAGTGTTCCGGTGGGTAGCGGGTAGATATCGGGTCACCGGAAGGGGTTCCCGGCACCCCCGACAAAAGATATGGGCCTTATGGGCCAAGAGAGGAAACACACCAGCCACAAGGGGATGGTGCGCCCTCCATATGGGCCAAACCAGGAGGAGAAGGAAAGAGGGGAAGGGAAAAGGAAAGGGGGTATTTGATGTCTACTATGCAACTTTATTCTTGTATACACGTGTTGGGCCTCCAAGCGCCAAGTTTTCTAGGACAGTAGCAATTTTCCCTCAAGTGGATGACTTAAGGTTTATCAATCTGTGGGAGGTGCTGCTCTGGCCCATTAGTGGTCTTCTGGTCCATAAATATGCACAAAAAGTTTCGCGTTGTTTTGGACTCCGTTTAATATTGATTTCCTGCGATGAAAAAACATGCAAAAGCAGCAACTAGCAGTTGGCACTATGTCAATAGGATAGTCCCAAAAAATGATATAAAATGACTATAAAATGATTAGAAAACATCCAAGAATGATAATATAACAGCATGGAACAATAAAAAATTATAGATACATTGGAGACGTATCAGCACCCCCAAGCTTAATTCATGCTCGTCCTTGAGTAGGTAAATGATAAAAATTGAATTTTTGATGTGGAATGCTGCCTAACATGGCATCTCATATTCCTTTCTTTATAGCATGGACATTTGGACATTTATATGGTTCAAAGCAATAGTCTAGTTTTGACATGAGACTTAAATACTCAAGCATATCAACAAGCCATGTCTTTCAAAATATCAAAGCTAAAATAAGTTATCCCTAGCCCATCATGCTCAATCATTGATCCATTAATGAAACACACTCACATATTAGCTAAACCCAATGCTCAAGTACGATCATTGTGCCCCCTAGTTGGGGATTTATAAGAGAAGATGGAGACTGAAAATAAAAATTGCATAAAGAAAAAGAAAGGCCCTTCGCAGAGGGAAGTAGGGATTTGTAGAGGTGTCAGAGCTCAAAGCGAAAATTGAGAGATAAAAACATTTTGAGAGGCATACTTTTCCCACCAACCAAGATGACTTAGAGTTTCCAACACTTTCCATGCTAGATATATCATAGGCGGTCCCCAAACAGAAAATAAAGTTTATTTCTTTTTCAACCATACTTTCACTTTCCATGGCTAACCGTACCCACGGGTGCCCTCCATACCAACACTTTCCAAGTAATTTATTATTTGACAACATAAAGTAAATTCATTTTTCATTTCGGGACTGGGCATCCCTAATACCTTTGCCTTACTCTTGTGCAATGACAAGTGAATAAACACTCATCGTGAGAATAACACATCTAGCATGGAAAATATTGGCCACCCCTCACTGCCTCGCGAGCGGTACGAGCACACAAAAGAGAAATTTATTTTGAAAATTAGAGATGGCACATACAAATTTGCATAGAACGGCAAAAGAACACCACATATAGGTAGGTATGGTGGACTCATGTGGCAAAACTGGTTTAAAGGATTTTGGATGCACAAGCAGTGATCATACTTAGTGCAAAATGAAGGCTAGTAAAAGGTTGATAAGCGACCGACCAAGAAACGAATAGTCTCAAAAGCGAGCATTGAGCATAATTAACACCGAATAATACACCACAAGTAGGATGTAATTTCATTGCAGAACTATTGACTTTTGTGCTTGCATAGGGAATCACAAACCTTAACACCAATATTCTTACTAAAGCATAATTACTCATCAACATGACTCACATATCACATCATCATATCTCAAAACTATTACAAGGAATCAAGTTTATTTTGTCCAATGATCTTCATGAAAGTTTTTGTTATATCCTTCTTGGATATCTATCACTTTGGGATTAAATTTCATTTGTTGCTTTTGATAAGCTCAAACAAATATAAGTGAATATCATGAGCATAATATTTCTTTCTCTCAAATTAATTTAAGCGAAGAAAGAGAGAATTTCTTAAAAAATACTAAAGCAAACCGTGCTAAAAACGATATAAGTGAAGCACTAGAGCAATTCCATAGAAAAGAGCTTCGTTGACGGGATGTGAGTGCCGCTTACCTAGCCTCCCTGGAAACTATTTGAGGACTTTATTTTATTTTAAAAAATTCAGTTCTAAGTATTTTATTAAAACGTCAAGCAAAAAATGACAATCCAAGAATAGCACACATCATGTGAAGAAGCAAAAACTTAGGCTCAACTGATACTAATCGATAATTGTTGATGAAGAAAGGTGGGATGCCTACCGAGGCATCCCCAAGCTTAGATTCTTGAGACTTCTTGAAATATTATCTTGGGATGCCTTGAGAATCCCCAAGCTTTAGCTTTTATGTCTCCTTAGTTCTTCTCATATCACGATTTTCCTAAATCTAAAAACTTCATCCACACAAAACTCAAGAAGAACTCGTGAGATAAGTTAGTATAAACCAACGCAAAAAACCTTATCATTCTCTACTGTAGCAAATCACTAAAATTATTATTCAAAATTGCATACTAAATGCCTCTGCATATTTATTACTCCTATCCTCAAATAGAATTATTAAACAAGCAAACATATGCAAACAACACAAACATAACAGCAATCTACCAAAACAGTACAGTCTGTAAGGAATGAAAGAGTATCAATACTTCTTAAACTCCAAAGATTATGAAAATTTACCACCCTGTAGAAGATTTATCATATCTTATATTTCAAAAAGTTTCAACATTTTATCATATTCTAACTTTTCTAGGGAATTTTTGCAACATCGATAAACTTTCTGTTTTCAAACAGCAACATGTATACTTGCAAAATAAGCATAGCAAAGGCTATCATTGCCATTTTTATTGAAATAAAAGATGCAAATAATTGTTATAAATAACAGAAAGTAAATCCTAACAAAATAAAATGATGCTCCAAGTAAAACTCATATCATGTGACGAATGAAAACATAGCTCCAAGTGAGGTTACCGATAATGTTGGAGACGAAAGAGGGGATGCCTTCCGGGGCATCCCCAAGCTTAGTTTCTTGGATATTCCTTATATCTTAACTTGGGGTGCCTTGGGCATCCCCAAGCTTAGGGTCTTGTCCCTCCTTATTCTCATCATATCGACATCTCACCCAAAACCTGAAAACTTCAATCACAGAAAACTTAACAGAACTTCGTGAGATAGGTTAGTATGATAAAGATCAAACCATTTCACTTTGGTACTGTCAAAGACAAGATTAATAATTGTTATCACACAATGCCTACTGTATAATATCATTTCCACAATTTATATTGAGCAATATAAGCCACAGAAACTAAAAAACAAGCAAAATATGCATTGAAAACAGAATTTGTCAAAAACAGAACAGTTTGTAGTAATATGTACTCCAACCATACTTCTTCTACTCCAAAAATCCTAAAAAAATTAGGAAAGCCTGGGAAATTTGTCTATTAATATTCTGCATAAATAATCAGAATTTTATCATGCTTCTGTTAAAAATGAGAATTGTTTTCCTCAGCGCAAAATTTTCTGTTTTTCAGCAAGATCAAATCAACTATCACCGTAAGCCATCCCAAAGGTCTTACTTGGCACCTTATTGAAATGAAAGCAATAAAACATGATTACTACAGTAGCCTAATCATGTGAACACACAAAAAATAGGTAAAAGTGTTGGGTTGTCTCCCAACAAGTGCTTTCCTTTAATGCATTTTAGCTAGGCATGATGATTTCAACGGTGCTCGCATAAAAGATAAGAATTGAGACATAACAAGAGCATCATGAAGCACATGGCAAGCATATTTACGCCTAACCCACTTCCTATGCATAGGGATTTTGTGAGCAAACAACTTATGGAGACAAGAATCAACTAGAATAGGAAGGCAAAACAAGCATAACTTCAAGATTTTCAACACATAGAGAGGAAACTTGATATTTTTGCAATATGTAAAAGCATATGTTCCTCTCTCATAATAATTTTCAGTAGCATCATGAATAAATTCAACAATATAACTATCACATAAATCATTCTTTTCATGACCTACAAGCATAGAAATTTCATTACTCTCCACATAAGCAAATTTATTGTCATCAATAGAAGTGGGAGCAAACTGAACAAAATAACTATCATGGGAGTGAAAATTAAAATCATGATGACAAGTTCCATGGTTATCATTATTCTTTATAGCATACACGTCATCACCATAATCATAATAGATAGCAACTTTGTTATCATAGTCAATTGAAGCCTCATCCAAAATGGTGGATTGATCACTAAATAAAGTCATGACCTCTCCAAATCCACTTTCATCATTATAATCATCATAAATAGGAGGCATACAATCATTATAAAAAATTTGCACATCAAATCTTGGGGGACTACAAATAATCATCTTCATCAAATATAGCATCCCCAAGCTTATGGCTTTGCATATCGTTAGCATCATGGATATTCAAAGAGTTCATACCAACAACATTGCAATCATGCTCATCATTGAAATATTTTTTGTCAAACATTTTATAAAATTCTTCCTTTATCACTTGAGCACAATTTTCCTTTCCATCATTTTCACGGAAGAAATTATAAAGATGAACAATATGATGCAACCTCAATTCCATTTTTTGTAGTTTTCTTTTATAAACCAAACTAGTGATAAAACAAGAAACTAAAAGATTTGATTGCAAGATCTAAAGATATACCTTCAAGAACTCACCTCCCCAGAAACGGCGCCAGAAAAGAGCTTGATGTCTACTACGCAACTTTATTCTTGTAGACATGTGTTGGGCCTCCAAGCGCAAAGTTTTGTAGGACAGTAGCAATTTTCCCTCAAGTGGATGACCTAAGGTTTCGCGGTGGTATTCTGGTCCATAAAAAACATGTGATGTGTGGACTCTTTGAATATCCAAGTTTTTGGTCCATAAAAAATCCACAAAAAGTTTCGCGGTGTTTGTACTCCATTTGTTATTGATTTCCTGTGATGTAAAAAACATGCAAAAAATAGCAACTGGCACTTGGCACTATGTCAATAGGTTAGTCCCAAAAAATGATATAAAATGACTATAAAATGATTATAAAACATCCAAGAATGATAATATAACAGCATGGAATAATAAAAAATTATAGATACGTTGGAGACATGTCAGGATTCAGCCTCCCCCTTCCTTCCCTCCTCCCTCCTCTTTCCTCCCCCTTCCGGCAAATAAGGCAAGGGGGGAGCCAAGGGGAGACCCCAAGTAGGATTCGGCCTACTTGGGCGCTTCCTGGCAGCTTCCCCTCTTCCTCCCACCTATATATATGTGGGGTGCGCCCTAGAACACACCAGATCAATTGTTAGCCGTTTGCGGCGCCCCCCTCCACTGTTTACAACGTCGGTCATAATTTCGTAGTGCTTAGGCGAAGCCCTGCGGAAATCACTTCACCATCACTGTCACCACACCGCCATGCTTACGAAACTCGTCTACTACCTCGACATCTTGCTGGATCAAGAAGGCGAGGCACATCACCGAGCTGAACGTGTGCAGAACGCGGAGGTGTCATGCGTTCGGTACTTGATCGGTTGAAGCATGAAGAAGTTTGACTACATCAACTGCGTTGTGAAACGCTTCCGCTTACGGTTTGCGAGGGTATGTAGACAAACTCTCCCCCTTGTTGCTATTCATCTCCATGGATAGATCATTGCATGTGCGTAGAAATTTTTTTGTTTTCCATGCAATGTTTCCCAACAATCTTATTGTATTATAAACATAAAGAGGGAGAGATGTAGTTCCTCTCTCAGAATAATTGCAAGTAGGAGCACCAAGCACATGCATATTATATTCATGAAAATCATCATGTGTAATGGTAGAATGCAACCCATCAAAAAATCCTTAATAAGCACAAACTTCTCCGATATAGTGTGGTTGGGAGAGTTCAAAAACATAATAGGACTATCATGTGTGTGTGCAATAGCAACAATTTCATTCTTAACATAAGGAACTATAGCAAGTTCATCTCCATAAGCCTCATTCATATCGGCATCATGGCCACAAGCATAGCAAGCATCAAATTCATCTAAAAGAAATATTTCAAACGAATCCAAGGGAACATAGAAATTATCATAGCATTCATCCTGTGGTAAGCACGAAGGGAAATAAAACAATGTATGAGTTGAAGAGTTACTCTCATTAGAAGGTGGGCATGGGTAGCTAATCCGCTCTTCCTCCTTTTTTTCTACACTCTCCTCATCATCTTTTTCATCCAATGAGCTCACATTGTCATCAATTTCTTTTTCCATAGATTCCTGCATAATATTAGTCTCTTCTTGGACAGAGGAGACTTTCTCAATAAACTCATTAATATCAGCATTATATTCATAATTCTCATACTCCCTCCTTCCATCTATTTAGGGCCTAATGCGTTTTTTAAGACCGCCTTTGACTATTGACAAGATTAATAGTACATGACATGCACAATGTGAAAATTATATCATTGAAAGCTCCTTTCACACACGAATTTAACGATGTGCTTTGTGTAAGTTGCATGTCATATATTATTGCTCTAATATTTAGTCAAAGTTAGCCTCGAAAAACGCATTAGGCCCTATATAGATGGAAGGAGGGAGTAGCAATATTTAAGTATAGCATAAGTTTCTGGTCTGTAAACAGCATCATCAAAATCTTTACACTTTTCAAACAAAGATTCAATTTCATAAGCACCCTTAAAACAAAAAATTCTTCTATTTGTTCCAGATCATAGTAATCGCATATACCACTAGGATAAGAAGCCAAGGTTTAATTATCATTAAATTTACATGAAAAGGAAATGTGTGGAGCCTTCATCCTAGAGCAACAAGCATAATCATATTCCAAGCATACCAATGCAACATATGAATTTGATCCCGTAACAATTTCCCTTTTTGAGTTAAGCGATAATCCCTTAAGTATTCATGTCGATCCAACGTGTCTCCCATTATTAAGTTGAATGAGGTTTTCTCAGGATTATCAAAGTAGTGTTTAATATTTTTCACATAACAAGCATCGAGGGTTTTAGGAGGTTCCCCATCTCCACGAGTAGCAAGTACAACTAATTTTTTTGGTATTTCGTGTTTGGTATCCATAACTAAAGATAGAAAACAACTTAGAACATAAAATCAAATCTACTTAGTGATAAACCAAACAAGCACATACGAGAATATTCGCCCCACATTATTGCTCTGCGGCAACGGCGTGAGAAAAAGGTCTTCATAACCCACAAGTATAGGGGATCAATTGTAGCCTTTCTCGGCAAGTAAGAGTGTCGAACCAAACTAGGAGCCAACCCACCGATAAAACTCTACACACAATTAACGTTCACTTTACCTAGAATAACTATAAACTAGAAGTACTTTGTAGGTGTAAAGGGATAGGTTTGCAAGATAATAAAGAACATGTAAAGAAAATCTAGAAGCTATTTAGATAAAGAAACAACTAAGTTAGCTTTAGTAGAGATCTTTTTGTCACAAGAAAGTTATTTGTCCCTAGGCGATCGATAACTACACCGGTAATCATTATTGCAATTTTATATGAGGGAGAGGCATAAGCTAACATACTTTCTCTACTTGGATCATATGCACTTATGATTGGAACTCTAGCAAGCATCTGCAACTACTAAAGATTATTAAGGTAAAAGCCAACCATAGCATTAAAGTATCAAGTCCTCTTTACTCCCATACGCAAACAACCTACTTACTTGGGTCTATGCTTCTGTCACTCACGCCACCCACCATAAGCGAATCATGAACATATTCCAAACCCCACAACAGGGATCCCTCACGCTTGCGACACGGAGAGCACCATAGGACAGCACCAATAATAAAACATACAACTCAAACCCATCATGATCATCAATCAACCCATAAGACAAAAGGGATCTACTCAAACATCATAGGATAGCCATATATCATTGGGAAATAATATATAGCGTTGAGCACCATGTTTAAGTAGAGATTACAGCGGGGAGAAGGGGTGTTACACCGCTGCATAGAGGGGGAGAGAGTTGTTGATGATGGCGGCAAAGTTGTTGATGTAAATCGCCGTCATGATGATGGCCCTAGCGGTGTTCCAGCGCCACCAGGAGAGGGGGGGGGATCTCCCTCCTTCTTATTCTTCCTTGACCTCCCCCCTAGATGGGAGGAGGTTTTCTCCTCTGGTCCATGGCCTCCATGGTGGTGGAGGGGCGAGAGCCCCTCTGAGATTGGATCTCTCTCTCTGTTTCCATCTATTTCTGTGTTCTTATTTTCTGGCCTTTCACCTTTTCTTAAATTCCCAAAGATCTGTAACCCTGATTGGGCTGAAATTTTTACACGATTTTTATCCGGATATTATCTTTTTTGCGGCCGACGAAGGCACCAACCGCCTTATGGGGTGGACACAAGCCTCCCAGGCTGCCCCTAGGGCTTGTGGGCCCCTCGAGCGTCGTCTCACTTTGATTCTTTTTCCAAGAAATCACGTATATTCCAAAAAATATCCGTAAGCTTTTATCGCGTTTGGGCTCTATTTGATATGGATATTCTACGAAACAAAAAACATGCAACAAACATGAACTGACACTGGGCATTTGATCAATATGTTAGTCCCAAAAAATAATATAAAAAGTTGCCAAAAGTATATGAAAGTTGTAGATTTTTTAGCATGAAACCATCAACATCGGAGCTAGGATAGTGGCGGTTGTGTATTAGTGGCACAGATGGCAAAGTTGTGAGTTGGGTCCTTTGATGGAAGCTCTACTAGTTGGGGACGGCATCAGAGCTAGGATAGTGCCGGTTGTGCCGACGAGGTAGAAGATAGGAGAGGAAGAGGGAAAGTTGGGGATGACTTAAAGATATTTGGGACATGCCCCTCTCGTTAGTCCGACGTGGTGGACGCGTCCAAGCCTCCTCATATTCTCCCTATCTATGTGCTTTGTTTGGGGGTGTCGAACAACCCATATGTATAGGGTCAGTTTGAGGGGTCCGATAGGGCAGCAATTCGTGACTTAAGTAGTTATCGACCCGTCCGCCCAGAGGAATAGGAGCATTTGAGGGGTTCAGTTCATGCTCTAATTAAGATCTCTATTAGTGAGAGTACATTGTCAAAAGATTGTTTTGGCAGGTTGCATGGTTTAGTTTTAACCATCAGTTAGACTTATAAAATAAGTTAATGAAAATTAGGTCTCTGGCACTATCTAGTTCGGATATTCCAAGCCTCCTAGCAGATTTTCACGAATTGTGGTTGTGTCACTAACAAATGCCAAGAAATTAGCCACATGGCCCTACACACGGTATCCATGAATTCGTGTCAGGTTCGACCTTGTTTTCGTCTCCCATTATCGAATTTTCTATTGGGTAACACAGCAGAAAACAAATATTTTCCAGCCTACGCACCAGCCCAGGACCACTATGAAGGTGCATACAGGGTTTGATCTGATCATTACCGACTCGTAGCGCAGTGGAAGGAGAGTCGGTGGAGATCATTGGTGTAGATCTACGTAGCTAGGATTTTACAACCTCCCAACCGCGAGGATGTACTCCCCCGGACAGCTCCTCCGGCGGTCCCTCGAACAGCTCTCCGGGAGGGTCTTGGACAAAAACTCGATCAGTCCCTCGGACAGCCCTTCGGCAGGCACATGGTTAGATGCTCGGACAAAACCTCAGGCTGTCTCTCGAACTAAGATCAAAACTACGACCTCTCTATCAGGTTGCACACATACAATGTCAACTATCCAACAGGGCTTCGTCGTCTAGAACTAGGCCCTACCGAAGACTAGACAACCTTTCGGCGTATAAAACTATTTCGCGGAAATGGAGATAGAAAGCCAGATCATTGCATGGAATGTGTTTGAGAAATATTGAGTGAAATGGAGAGCTCTCTCCACCTCTATTTATAGTGGGAGGCAAGGGGTAGAGGGCACTTGAAAATACCAAAAATCCCTTGGATATTTTCCACCCAAAGGCCACCAAAAGTGGGAGGAGACCCCTTGGGTGCCCCCCCATACCAAGGATGTTTTGGGCTGCACAAAGGGGCCCCCACCTCCCCACATTATGCTCCACAACTTTAGGTACAAAGCCCCAAAAGTTGACTTTCCAAACAGCCACCAAAAGGGGGTTGTACCCTAATAGTGTAACTATCCACTGTACTATTCATGACAACTTTTCATAAAATATTTTCAGTGTCTAAAAAATCCAGGAAAATTTCGGATGGTCCAGAACATTTTTGGCACCCACTAAAAACATCTTGATTCATTCCGAAACATTTCCGCTATGTAGTTTGTCTCTGAAATGTTTCTGGATTAGTCTATGAAACTTTTCTATCGTCTCCAAAACCTTTCTGGATACAATCTCCCGGACTCCCCGTCTATTACTTAGTAGATAGATGACCCTTAAGTGTGTGACCCCATAGGTTCGGTGAAGTATATACATGACTGGAACTCTTTTCGATCAATGATCAATGTTGGAACCGTGGACATCCATATGGATCCCCATACACATATGAATGAATATTCGAGTTAACCTGTAGTTGTCGTGTGTTATTCCTGTTGCTTCGCGATATGTTACAAAACCTGAGATGAGATTTAGTAGCATCCACGTGAATCAACAACTTGTTCACTATGGCAGTTTCCTCGTTACGAGTTTTGTTCTCTTTTCCCGTTCCCATGTTCTGGCATCCTTGTGATCAGATCACACTGTGTCTAGCTAGACGATGATGGATATCGTAACACCGAGAGGGACCAAAGAATATATCTCCATTGTCGGAGGAGCAAATCCCAATCTTGAGCTATCTAGTTCCTTGTCATACTTTTCCATGAACCCGTAAGCCGCCGTAATAGCCACCCTTTTACAGATGACGTTTAACAAACCCCAAAGTTCATGAAGCAAGCATGAAGGAACTCGATACTCGCATGATCTAAGGAATTATGAAAACATTAACTTTCTCTGTGTTATTTACCATTAAATCCTGACGAACATATCTCATAGCATAACATCAATCGGGTCGATTCAACATGTGTTCTTCTAACATTGTGTCCTCAAAGTTGTCGGCATAATCATGACCATGATCAGGAAAACATAACCATCATCCAACACTTGAGCCAGTCTTAGAGGCCAGACTAGGAATATATTTTACCATTTATTATTCCACACGTGCATATGAGTTTCCCTCTGAGCCTTGTGGTTATTGCAGACTCGAGAACCATAGCTGTAATTGCATGGAACATAATCACAATTATGAACATGGAGATAAATAATAGCATTTATTATTGCCTCTAGGGCATATCTCCTATAGACTCCCACTTGCATTAGAGTCAATAATCTAGTCAATGCTAATGCACTTTACACCTATGGAATACCGGTGTAAAATATGCTTCGCTTGTGGTATAGTCTTTGTCCAATGGATCTTACAACTTCAGGGCCGTGTGTATCTTTTCATATCCTCACGTTTTCACGCTTTCACAAAATTCATATTTTGTGCTGACTTGGCCTTGTATATATGTGAATCACTGGTCAAACCTTGATTCCTCAGACTGAGTTGTGGAGCAACTATCTACAATAGTGTTCCATTGAACAAAGCCATTGTGGAACCATATTAAGTTCATTAATGAACTGTATGATTCAACATCTTCTTTGTCACTTCTAAAGCATCAACATACTTAGCCTTTGTTATCGAATTTGCCATGGTAACCTGTTCGGAACAATTTCCGACTATCGTGCCACCATATCGTGTGTTACACAAAACCCTTAACTTAAATCAAAATCGCATGGAGCATTGATGAAGACTGTATCGATGTAATTACTTACAATGAGCACTTCATAATCTCTGCTTGCGAGAAAACATGTCGTCAACGCTACTTTAGCACTCAATGACATTTTTACACTGTTGTCCCATGATCATTACTTTGATCACTTTGGTATCTATACTCGCAACAACTTGGGAGTATTGGACATATCTGGTTGTTTTCCATACCATGGAATACATGATTAATCCAAACACATAAGTGTGTGGAATATCCATCATGTATTTTACTTATCCGTGTTTTGTGACACCGAGTCTTGCAAAAAACCCTTTCCATGTGACTTCGGCAAGAATCAATCCTTGGCGTTCTTATGCTAAACTGTTTGAGCATCTTGTCAATATGTATTTTTGGCTTAGCCTATTAGGAAATTCTATCTCCGAAGATAATTATGCCTAATATCAAGGCTAATTAGCCCAAGCACTTCATCAAAAAAACTATTTTCATTGAAGTCCTAATTCGTGAGAAGAAATTTTTATTATTTCCAATCAACAATGTGTAAAGAACAAAAGGTCTTCAGAAATATTATTATGCTGCCACTTACTTCCTTGTAACCACAAGCATCTTCGCTATCCATTGATGAAATCAAACTCTTTTGACTAATTCGTCAAAAACAAAGATTCCAACTACATTTTGCTCTCTTCTGTCCATCGCTAGAACTCTGAACTTTGTATCCTCTGGATTGACAAAATACCTTGGACCGTATCACATGCAAGTCCTATATTTCCATCTCATGGAAATCCTTTTGGCATCCATGTTTCACATCTCATGATTGAAATATGTATTAATTGCTAGTTTAACCCAAACCGACTTTAAGCATCCCTACAGAGAGACAATCTTACCATAGATAATTAATAGAATTTGTTATAAGCAACATGTTAATCTTTATGGATAAAACATTTTTATCCATATAAATTCATAGTTCATTAATGTTTGTTAGAATATAAGTCTTCCGAAGGGTTTATCAAGATTTAATCATGAATTAATCATGGAAACTATCTCGGATTATATTGGCATTTAGCCAATTCCGAAGTCAGGGCCCATCAACGCTTCCTTGTGTATTGTAGGTATACTGTTGTCCAACAACAATATCTCGTTTGCGCACGTGAGAGGTTTGCATGAGTTTTGCCTAAGTGGTTTAGCTGCAAGTTCGACCAAAGTCCATACATCTCATGTAGAGGCTTCCGTATGAGTCGCAGTAGGAAACTCTGGAATCACTTCGAAGGCCTCTTTCCTTTGACCTGATGACGAAGGTACAATTATCTCATCGAGTTGCATTGTCCTCCCACTCACCTTTTTGTAAGAACCATTTTCTACAAAATCATACCGTTAATTGTGGCAAACCTTTTGCCTTGATACAGTGAGGGAAGAATACTCAATAAATTAGGATAGCCTATAAAGTAGCACTAAGTCTGATTTGGAATAGGTTTGTAAATATTTTACAAATGTTAAGAAGAGATATAACATGGTTGGGGTTACCATACCATGGAGTCATTTCAACAGATCTGATGGCGCTCTTTTTAGTGTAAAATCTGTGGTCTCTAAAGCACTACTTTAAGAGTGATAATGGCAACTTTATTTATGTCATCTTTGATCTTACCATGTCATAAATGGTTTGAATACATCTTCATAGACATTCCACTGGTAGTGGTGTTCCGTGACACTTTTCACAACTCATCAGACTTTCGCTAAACTTGTAACTCAAATGTTCCTTTCCGCACTCAAGTTGTAGGAACATAATTTTATTGTTACAATAATTACTACTTCATTTTGAATACCTTTCGAATGATTTCAAAAGATCCAGACTTACGTCTCATCAAGCAAATATCCATATATCTACTTGAGTCATTTCTGAAGATAGACAAATCCACTACTAGCAACAACATTTATCGGACTACACACATCATAATGTATGATTAATAATAAGTTCCTTGCTCGTTCCTTACGGCATGTGAACGATATTTTAGTCACTTCACTTTTCGAAGGAAAGTTGCAAGTGTTAGATGATTCGTAATCAAACGACTACAAAATCCATCATTATGGAATTTCTCCGGGCAGGTTTCTCCAATGCGACCAAATGTAGTGCCACACATGTGTGGTATTCTTTTAGTCTTGTGACATTTAGTGTCAATGTTATGGATGTATCATATTACCATCAATATTCACAACATACATCCCATTCTTAATGAAAGTATGGCCCTTATGTTATTCATAACACCGAACAACAATTGTTCTTTTATGAACAACCCTCTTGCAACAAACATTGTGCAATGGGCCAGAGTGTATACAACTCTAAAATGAATTATGAAAAACACAGAGGTAATTGTCAATATTCATAACAAACATCTCATTCATAATGAAAGTATGGCCCTTATCTTATTCATAACACCGAACATCAAAAGTTCTATTATGAACAACCTTCTTGCAAAATACTTTATGCAATGGGCTAGAGTGTATAAAAACTCTAATATGAACTATGAGAATAAATACATAGGTAATGCATATCTAAACCTCATTATCGGCAAGTATTTTAGGCCATAGTAGTTCTTGCATTGCGCCACAATAGAATGCGATCGAGCGAGTATCTCTGTGATCTACTCACAATACCCAAGAATCAGTGATTAACATGTTTAATCATAATTTCCAAGAACTACTTCTTTATCTAGCCTTCCATACAATTATAACTTGTAAGACATTCCTACATGAGCTAGATATTCTAGTCTTTTTTACCTTTATACTTCTAATACTTTAACTTTCAGTATTTCTCCTACTCTCAGAAGAAGCACCCAACTTTAAGGGTTGCGTTAGCCTAGTATTTCCTAGGCGTGTAAGTCACACTAACACCCTTTGGACATTTCCTTCCTCTTTAAGTTGTTGTTTTACTCACCTTCATTTACATGATAGGTGTTCTACTGGATCCGTCTTGTATTAATCTAATGCATAATAAAGACTTTACTAATACTTTGCAAACAAACATTGCTTCGGATATCTCATGTTTGTTAGCCTTTGTCTGCATCTGAAAACAATTTTCAGTTTCGTGAATATCATATAACTATCCCAAACTTTTGAAGTCCGGGTCTCATGGAAGCAAACATATTGCACTTGACTGTAACGGAATTCTAGCTTTTGGATCAAAGGACGAGAGTCTCATCATCCATAGCATTAGTGGGAGAATACCGAAAGCATGCAATAGGACAAAGTCCTTCTTGATACTCTAGAGGACAATCCTCACATTATGATACCAACCATAAATTTTTAACCAGATATTTAACAGCTATTCAATTTTAATAGGGAGGTGGAAATGCAAGCCATTCTTCTATAACTATTATGCAAAAAACACTTATAGAGTGTCCATAATTAATTGCACTAAGAATTAAAAGAATTAACTCTAAAGTGCGCTCCCACTCAAATCAATATCTCTCATAATTGATTGTGAGTGATACAAGATCCAAATTTCAATTCAACACCAAGGATGCATCCATCTCAAGTGATGAGAATTTCATTTGGTAGGGCAACCTGCCAATCACATCTCTATGTGACTCGTGTTCATCTTTCGATGGGCGTGTTTTGAGCTCAGGATGATCCTCCGGAATATCAAGACAACAAAGTGATCTTGCTGCGAGGTATCAACTCACCCACTTCACACTTCTCTAATCGTTTGTACCCATGCATCCATGCGATACCCCGAAGAGATAGTGTCCGTGTACAAAAGTTGGGGCTCTCCTTTTTAGCCCTCTACTTGTGCACGGGCAGTCAGAGCCGCACCTACGACCACACTTAGAGGGACAAAGGGAGGAAGCAGAGGCCACAAGACAACCAGAACAACGCCAAGCCAAAGAGATGAAGAGCGGGAGGGCGAGGTGGACTCCCCCGGCAAGACCCTTGCCGGGGCGGCCTCCACAGCCTCGGCAAGAGCCTTGCCAGGCAACTTGCGCAACACCAGCAGAGCCGCCACCCTTGAGCCCACGGGTTCCAACACCACCGACCACCCTAGGACTGAGGCTCGGGAGGCACATCCATGGTGGCATGCAAATTTTTGTGGAAACCAGAAGCCCACAAGACTAGACGATGACCAGAAGACAAGACAATCGCAAGCCCATTGTCGAGGATGTCCCCGAGGCCCCGACAAGGCTCCTTGACAAAAACGCTCGCAAGGCCCCGGCAAGACTTGCCGAGGCCGCTCACGAGACCCCGGCAAGACCCTTGCCGAGAATATACGCGAGACCACGGCAAGACCTTGCCACCCCATTGCCGCCCCAGCTCAGCGGCCAACCCATCAACTGAAGCAAGTACCCACGTGGCAGTACGTGGATACTAATCCAACTAGCCAAAGACCAGCGTGGCGGCATGCAGATCTTCATGAAGACCCTGCCAGCATGCCGACTCAGCAGCCTACCAGCCTACGTGGCGCTGCATGCCTCGTTGGCCTGGACGCGTGTCGAAGCGAGGCGGAGCGGCAACGGACGGGACGGGCCTCGTTACCGCCGCCGATAAAGCAGCGGGACACCTAAGGAGCGCATTTAATGCGCCATGGCCCGTAATGACAGGCGATAAGCTTGTACACTGTATACCTTTCCACCTCCTGTGTGCCACTATGGCGACCCCTTTTTACTATAAAAGAAGGCCCGAGGCGTACTGGAGAAGGATTCGAATCTTCTGAACTACGCACCCACCGCAGCTAGTTCGAAAGCTCAAGAAAACTCAAATATACACCAAAGCAGGATTAGGGTATTACGCATCCTTGCGGCCCGAACCTGGGTAAACGATCTTTGTGCTGGCTACCAGACCCGCTCTTTGCACAACCCCACGCCCGCCAACCGTAGAAGGGATCCCAGTGATTCCATAGGTGTCATTCCCCCCGACATCTTTGGCGCCCAGGTAGGGGGCGCAGTTGTGAAAATCCGGTCTAGCAGTTAGTTTAGCAGTTCTTCATCGCCATGGCTCCCAAGAAGAAGACGATCACGGCGACCGGTTCATCGGGAGCCAAATGGCCTGTACCAGTGCGGGCGAGTGGTCGGGCGGTCACGGACGGAAGCCGAGGCACGGTCCGCGCACACCCACATCGCTCTGGCAGTCATAGCCTGGCGAGCGGCGTAGTTCGTGTGCGAGATGACAGGCCGCACGCCGCCAAATCCAAAGACGAAATCGGGCCCCCACATGCGGCACGGGGCCCTCCAAGGGCGGTGGCGTGCCACCCATAGGCGGCACGGCGACTTCCAAGATGCCTACGCCAGCGCCCACGATGCGCTCTTCCTAGGTTGTGCGCGACGAGCAGCGTCACCACGCTGGTGACCCCGGGCGCCACTGTGGGAAGAGTCTTGTGCCTCATTCGCGGGACGTAGAAGGCCAGCATGCACGTCGAGGCGCTGGCGAAAATGGTGCACAGTAGCAAGGCCATGATAGAGCTCCTTCTAACGTGGTTAGAAGTCGGAGCGCGTCAGGGTCCATCCAGCTTTCGCCGCCACCCACGTCAGCAGAAGCTTTGGTGCGCGCTGTTTCTCCTCGACTTTCCTCCTGCTGTGGAAAATCTCAATGAGTGGAGAGCCACCATCCGGAGCCTCGTCGGCGTTGCCAACAAATATGAGCCACGACCAGCGGGGCCCTCAGGCCGGTGCTTCGTCGAGTCACCGCATGCCAGTGGTGGATAGACCAGAGGTGCTGCGGTCATGGTGCACTCTCCTCCCCCATGCCAGCCACCGCGGGTGTCGGTCCATCGTGATGACGCTTGTGATAACATTTCCATAGCATCGTCCGACCCACGAACCCGCCATGATCAACGCCAAGTTCTTCGGGGTGAGCCCATGAAGACGCTCGAACCACCATCGAGCGCCGGCGTGATGCACGCCACCAGTCAGATAGGCAGGCAGGGCCCACTATGGACCACCCAGCTCCGGGAGGCTCTGGCGTCCTACCCTACAAGGTGGGTTGCCCAACCTTTACCCGTGAGCTGCGGCAGTTCCGGTGGCCCTCCCACCGCACGTTCAAGCCCGACGTTGGCGAGAAGTATAGCGGCAAGGCCCACCAGTCGGAGTTTCTCAGCATCTACACCACCGCGATGCAAGCTGCTGGAGCTCGCGACGACAAAGTGCTTGCCAATTACTTCCCGTTGGCACTTAAACCCAATGTCATGTCATGGTGGATGCACTTGCCGGCGGATTCCATTATGAGTTCGTTGGCACCTTCACTGGAGCCCACCAAGCTCATGGCTAGGCAAGCGATTTGCATATCATCCCCAGAAGGAAGGTGAACACCTGCGCAAGTACATACAAAGGTTCAGCTGGGTGCAGTACAACATCCCACATGTTCATCCCGCCGCCGTGATCAGCGCATTCCATCAGAATGTGCGCAGCCGCAAGATGCGTGAAGAGCTGGCGATGAAAAAGGTCAAAGATGTGGCCGAACTTTATGTTCTGGCCGATAGGTGCGCTCGAGCTAAAGAGGGGAGGAAGTACCCCGGTGAGGACGCCGGTGCGGAAACCGACTCCACAAACGAAGACACAGCCGTCCCGACGAAGGAAGGCCGGCGCCGCAATAGGAAGCGCATGGGAAAGACCATGCTTTCCGTCGAGGGATCCGAGGACACCGACGCTGCCAAGAAGGCCCAGGAAGACGATCCTGGCAAGGAAATTGCCAGGTGCGCCGCTTGCCGGGCCTTGGCGGCTGCCGACAAGACTGGAGGCTCCGACAAGCAGTACTACAAGATCCACCGCACCAAGGGCCACAACCCCCAGAATTGCCGACAAGTTGAGATGCTTGCTGAGAAGCAAAAAGTTGAGTATGAGAGGCGGGACAAGGAGAAGGGTCAGGATGGTGCCGAAGGATCCGACAAGAAGCGTGGCGGCCAAGGAGGTCGCCACGGCAAGGATAACCAGCAAGAGAGGCCCGCCCAGGGCCGCGACAAGAAGCAAGAAGACGACGGTCATGACGAGGACGACGAGTCCGGTGAGCATGAGTTCCAGAAGCTACGGAGACCATGTGCGTCGACAGTGGCGCCTCACTGCACACCTCTCACCGCCAGCTCAAGCAGTGAGCGCGTGAGATCACAGCAGCGGAACCATCATTCGATGCTCGAAAGCCACTGAAGTGGTCCAGCACGCCTATCATTTTTGACACCAAGGACCACCCTGATCGCACAACTGCGGTCGGGTGTTTTCCGTTGTTGGTTTCGCCAACAATACGCAACCTCAAGGTGACAAAAATGCTAGTTGACGGCAGGGCCGGTCTGAACTTGATCTCGCCTGTTGTGATCAAAAGGCTGCAGATTCCTGATGGAGACCTCGAACAGACGGACACATTTCAAGGGGTCAACCCGGGAAGGAGTCAGCCGAAGGTAAGATCACGCTGCATGTGATGTTTGGAGGCGAGTTAAACTATAGAATAGAGAGGATTGTTTTAGATGTAGCCGAGATCCCCTTGCCCTACAACGGGATCCTCGGCCGCCTAGCACTAGCCAAGTTCATGGCGGCCTCACATTACGCCTACAACACGCTGAAGATGCCCGGGCCGATGACTATCATCACCGTCCCCTCCGAGAAGAAGGATGCACTGATCTGCGATGACCAACTCTACCGGGAGGCAGTTGCAGCGACTGCCGCCAAGGCACTTGCTCCTGTCGCCGAAGCCCCGGGAGGGAAGAATACCGGAGAGACCTCTCGCACCCACTTCAGCAAGCGCACCTCCTCAGAGTGATGTGCTCCCGTCGAGGACGTGCCAGACAGCTCCACCCGCAAGAGCAAGAAATCTAGAGCTGCACCACCAGAGACCAAGAAGGTGTCCGTCAAGGAGGATGGCATGGGAGGGGCTTTCACCATAAGCTCCTCCCTTGACAGCAAATAGGAAGGCTCGCTCGTCACCTTCCTGTGGGCGAATGTTGATGTGTTTGCATGGCAAGAATCCGACATCCCCGGTGTTCCCAGGGAGGTGATTGAGCACCATCTTGCTGTCTGTCCTCATGCGTGACCTGTCAAGCAGAAGGTCAGGAAGCAAGCTTTGGAACGGCAGGAGTTCATCACGGAGGAGATCAGGAAGTTAGAAGCGGCAGGTTTGGTGAGGGGAGTACTTCATCCGACATGGTTGGCCAATCCGGTGGTGGTGCACAAGGCAAATGGGAAGTGGAGGCTGTGTATTGATTACATTGATATCAATAAGGCTTGTCCGAAGGACCCTTTCCCGTTGCCGCGCATGGACCAGATTGTTGACTCCACGGTCGGGTGCGACCTGTTATCATTCCTTGACGCCTACTCAGGATACCACCAAATCTTCATGACGAGAGAAGATGAAGAGAAGACAACATTCATCACCCCATGTGGTACGTATTGTTTTTTAAAATGCCTCTCGGGTTGAAGAGTGCTGGCTCAACGTTTGCAAGAGCAGTCCAAATTGGTTTTGAGCCCCAGCTACATAGAAATATGGAAGCTTATATGGATGACATAGTGGTCAAAACCAAGGATAGGGCAATACTCGTACAAGATTTAGAAGAGGCATTTGCAAATTTGCACAAGATCAACCTCAAGCTGAATCCATAGAAGTGTGTCTTCGGCGTTCCGTCCGGCAAACTTCTCAGGTTCTTTGTGTCACATCGTGGGATCAAGGTGAATCCAGACAAGATCAAGGCCATTGAGCAGATCGAGGCACCTAGGCGGATCAAAGATGTACGTCGGCTCGCTGGCTGCGTTGCCGCCATGAGCAGATTCATCTCCAAGTCTGCTGAACGTGCCCTCCCCTTTTTCAAAATCTTGAAAAAGGCAGGCCCAATGGAATGGACCCCAGAGGCTGAGGCGGCCCTGCAGGATTTGAAGAAGTACCTCTCCTCTACGCCAATACTGGTTGTGCCTAAACCACAAGAACCGTTGCTGCTATATCTAGCGGCAACAAACCAAGTGGTTAGCGCCGCGCTAGTGGCACAGAGGGAGGTCGTCAAAGAGGCAATTGCAATAGCAGGGTTGGCGGATGGCAAACCAGAGCTCCCCCTGGCAGGGCCTGGTGCCGGTAAGGCAAGGCCCCGGCAGAGTCTGGCGCTGGTGAAGCAAAAGCGACGCAACCAAATGAAATAGTGCATAAGAAGAAGATGATGCAGCACCTAGTTTACTTTGTCAGCTCCCTCTTGCAGGGGGGCAGGTCAAGATACTCCGGTGTGCATAAATTGCTCCTCGGCCTCCTTATGGCCTCGAGGAAGCTGCATCATTACTTCCAAGCACACAAAATCACCGTCGTCACCTGCTTCTCGTTGCAAAGGATATTGCATAACCCAGACGCAACCGGGGGGATTGTGGAATGGGCTTTGGAACTGTCGAGCTTTAGTTTGAAGTTTGAAAGCACTTCGACAATTGAGAGTAGAGTCTTGGCAGAGTTCATTGCAGAATGGACCTCAACGCCCGACGAAGAGATTCAGGAGACCACTCTCCCCGGCAAGGAAACAAGTCGTGACTGGATTATGTACTTTGATGGGGCTTTCTCGCTGCAAGGCGCCGGTGCTAGTGTCCCACTCATCGCACCCACCGGAGAGCACCTCAAGTATGTAGTCCAGATGCACTTTCCCAGGGAGATGTCAACAAACAACACTGCTGAATATGAGGGGTTGCTTGCCTGTCTCAGGATCGCGACATACCTCAGAATCAAGAAGATCATCGTCAGGGGTGATTCACAGCTTGTCGTCAAGCAAGTTAATAAAGATTATCAAAGCCCATTGATGGAGGTCTATGTAGATGAAGTGAGGAAGCTGGAAGAGCGTTTTGACGGTATACAAGCGGAGCATGTTCCCCGAGTGGAGAATGGCATCGCCGACTACTTGTCGAACCATGCTGCCTTCAAATTGCCTGTGGAACCAGATACTTTTGTGCTTCGATTAACTCAACCATCCGTTGAACCATCGACAGGGCAGAACAAGCGGAGGAAATCAGGCCCCGACAAGTACTTTCCTGCTGAGATCCCAGGAGCTGCCGATAAAGATCTTGCCGTGGACACTCGGCCTACCATGGGGCAACAGACTCTGGCAGGGCGTCAACCCTGGCCGTAGAGACATCCACTCCCATGGCAGAGGAAATGCCTTAGCCCTTGTCATCGAGCCTCAGGCTCCGGCATGGGCACATCATACCATCTGATTCCTCCAAACAGGGGAACTTCCTGAGGAGCAGGAGGAGGCGGAGAAAGTATCCCATCGATCTGCCATGTATCAGTTCATCGACGACGTTATGTACAGAAAAAGATTGAACGGTGTGAAATTAAAGTGCATTCCCCGGGAAGAAGGACTGGAGCTGTTGGCAGAGATCCACGGAGGCATATGTGGCTCCCACATAGGGTCAAGGGCCCATGCCGGCAAGGCATTCCGACAAGGTTTCTTCTGGCCCACTATCCTCCAGGATGCAACGACCTTAGTAACCAAGTGTGAAGCGTGCCAGTTCCATTCAAAGAAGCATCGTCAACCAGCTCAAGCTCTTCAGACAATCCCTCTTTCCTGGCCATTCTCGGTCTGGGGGCTCGACATACTGGGCCCCTTTCCCCGTTCTATCGAGGGCTTTGAGTACTTGTACGTCACAATCGACAAGTTCACAAAGTGGCCGGAGGTGGAGGCAGTGAGAAAGGTGACAGCACAGTCGGCCGTCAAATTCTTCAAGGGACTAGTCTGCCGTTTTGGTGTGCCAAATAGAGTCATCACCGACAACGGCACGCAGTTCACGAGCTAAAGCAACGGCCAGACTGAGAGGGCCAATGCTGAAGTATTGCGAGGCCTCCAGACAAGAACTTTTGACAGGATGCACAAGTGCGGACGGCGCTAGATTGATGAATTGCCAGCGGTTCTTTGGTCAATCAGAACGACACCAAAGTGAGCCACTGGCCAGACCCCTTTCTCCATCATTTACAGGGCAGAAGTAGTTCTCCCCATGGAACTCACGCACGGGTCACCTCGAGTGCTCTCTTATGATGAACTTGAGCAAGAGCAGTTGCAGCAAGATGACGCAACGCTCCTTCAGGAAGATCGTCTTTGGGCGGCTGTGCGAGCAGCACGCTACCAGCAAGCCTTGCACCGCTACCATAGCTGCATGGTTCGTGCCAAAGCTTTGAGGAAAGCGTCCTTGTTCTTCGGCACGTTCAGTCGGCCAAGAATTCCAACAAGTTGATGCCAAAGTGGGAAGGCCCTTATCGGGTAATACGAGTCACCAGTCCCGGCGCAGTCCGCCTGGAGACCGAAGATGGTATTCTAGTGAGCAACTCCTGGAACATCGAATATCTTCGCAAGTTTTACCCATAAGGGTCAGTTGCCGGGCTCCCCGTCAAACCACCTTTTGTGCAAGCCTTGCCGGCAAGGCATGTAACCCTTTGTACAAAACCAGGCGCAGACCCTGAGATTAAATAAATGAAGCGTCGGCGCCCTAAGTTTTAGCATGCATGCTAGGTTGAGTCTCTCTCTCTATGTTAGGGTTGATAGTGCTTGTCGGCGACTAACCCTTAGCATAGAGGTCGAGTATGCATCTCTCTGTTCCTTCCCGTCCTTTTGGTTCGTAGGGTGCATGGACATTTCTGCTGAGCTATTTTGGAAGAAAGAGAACAGGCCGACGCCCGACCCCGACAAGCCAAGGTTGCCGGGGGGCTGCAGGTCTAAGGATCTGATCACGGCAAGCCAAGGTTGCCGGGGGTTGCGACATCAGATAAGTTTTTTCCCCACTTTGTGCCTCTGTATGAAACTTGAACATACAAGACTTCGCTCGCTCTCATACCATCTTGCTCCCTCTGTCCCGTGTCCGAAAACCTTACTTTGGGCCGGAACTTGGTTGTAGTGTGATGGGAAGGGGACGAGCGAAGGGCCTAATCCTACTTGGCCCCTACCTCTGCCAAGGGCGTGAGTGTAGCCGAGCTATAGAGCAGAAAGACGGCAAGGCCTATTGCCGGGGTATAGTGTTTATGTTAAGATAACGAGGACTCATTCCTTGGTGTGGCCCTCGCCCACGCGCAAACAAAACCCGGCAAACACCCTTCTCCTCATTAATACATTGCTAACAATTATAATTCGTATGGAATGCATACATGAGCAAGGGGGTTACGAGATTTAAATCTTACAAAGGCCCGTAGGCTTAAAAACTAAAAAGAGATAAGATGCTCGTAATCCCTTTCTTGTCCCTCTCCTCAGGAAAAAGAACAAGATGGCGGAAGGGTAAAAGGAGTGCCTAGGCGAGGTACGAGCAGCAGAAGACACCAAGATAACATATCGGCGATCGTTCGGAAGGAGGCCGATGATGACCGTGTCGGAGGAAGAACCGAAAGACAATGCAGTGGCCCGGCAGTACGCGACGAAGGCGTCGAGGCCATCGTACTCCGACTTGACGGCCCGCCACCCGCCTTCTTCGTCTTCCCCGTCCCTCCAACGCCAGCCGCCCAAGGCGACGACCCTGAGAAGTTCAAGGAGCTGGCGATGCTGATGATGGTGCTGCCGACGCCGACCAGGAATGGTGTGTCCGACGCCTAATCGGACCCTTCATCCTCCTGCCCACTACCTCCGTCGTCGATGTCGCTGTCCTCCTCGTCACTCTCGCCCGAAGAGGAGCTTTCTCCATCAGTCGAGCTCTCCGCACAGCACCCTAGCCTGTGTTCCGAGCACCCGAAGACCTTGACGGAGAGCAAATCGCTCTCCGCTAGCTTGTAGCAGAGGATGTGCCCATCCATCAAGCAATGGGCGCGTGCAAAGGTTTTCCAGCCCCGACGAAGGAGCATCACTTGAGGGGCGGGGAATCCTGTGTTCACCCACATGTCGCCATGGAAACACCCCTTCATGTGAAGCCTCAGCCACGGTGGCTGGTCAATCACCAGCACCCTCGCGAACGCCCGGGGAAGACGAAGGCGGCGGCGCAGCGGCCCATGCAGCTGCAGGATAAACTCAAGCGCCGAGTCCCCGACGTGGCCACTCGGCAAAGCAAGAGGAGTTGGCGGGGGAGATGGCGACAGAGACAGAGACGATGCAGGCACCCCCTTCCACGGCCGCCTCTGCCTCGACCGCCTCGCCGACCGCGGCCCCGTCCAGCGGCCCCGCCTCAAGCATGGACATCACCCTGGGCATCTAGCTCTTCCTTGACCGCCGCAGCCCTCTGGCAGGAGGAGGACCTGGTCGCCTCTACAGAAGAATGGCCGCGGCCACGCCCCCTCGCCATGACCGTGGGTGGGGATGGAGACAAAGGGGAGACGCAGGGAGATGCTCTTCCTCCTACCCCTGAGTTCCCTTTTTATAGTTGGGGAGGGGAGGCCGAAAGACTAGCTCTATGCCCTTGAAGAGCCCGCTCGAATCCGGCTCATTAAAGTGGCAGCAAACGAGGCCATCGACCGCCCTCCCCGCCCAATCGAAGGCACGTGAGTATCGGCCCCCGCACGCCTTCCCATATTCTATGCGTCTATCACCTACCTCGTGTCGTGCATGCGGCGTACGTGGCGTAAGGAGCAGGCATAGTGGGAAACATGGAATGACGGTTCCAAGGTGGAGAGAGTAAATGAGAGGCGGCTCTGCCGTTTCAAGAGAACATGCAAGCCGCCTCTTTACTGTTCACCACGGATGACGCAAGAATGATGCGGTCATTCCGCGCACGACCCCCACGTCATGCATTCAACACAAGTCGTGGGGAAGCGCGACGGGCGAGGGAATTACCGCACTAAAACTCCGCCCTGCATGCCTGCGCACCGTTCTGGGCCCGGCCCAACAACATGTTGCGCTTATGTGTGGCCCAGGCCCGGGGGCTCCTGTCGGTGTACAAAAGTAGGGGCTCTCCTTTTTACCCCTCTACTTGTGCACGGGCAGTCAGAGCCGCACCTGCGGCCACACTTAGCGGGACAAAGGGAGGAAGCAGAGCCCACAAGACAACCAGAACAATGCCAAGCCAAAGAGATGAAGAGCGGGAGGGCGAGGTGGACTCCCTCGGCAAGGCCCTTGCCAAGGCGGCCTCCGCAGCCTCGGCAAGAGCCTTGCCGGGGCAACTTGCCCGACACCAGCAGAGCCGCCACCCTTGAGCCCACGGGTTCCAACACCACCGACCACCATGGGACCGAGGCTCAAGAGGCACCTCCTTGGTGGCATGCAAATCTTCGTGGAAACCAAAAGCCCACAAGACTAGACGATGACCAGAAGACCAGACAATCGCAAGCCCCTTGCCGAGGATGCCCCCGAGGCCCCAACAAGGCTCCTTGCCAAAAAACGCTCGCAAGGCCCCAGCAAGACTCTTGCCGAGGGCGCTCACGAGACCCCGGCTAGACCCTTGCCGGGAATATATGAGAGACCGCGGCAAGACCTTGCCGCCCGTCGCCGCCCCAGCTCAGCGGCCAACCCACCCACTGGAGCAAGTACCCACGTGGCAGTACGTGGATACTAATCCAACTAGCCAAAGACCAGCGTGGCGGCATGCAGATCTTCGTGAGGACCCTGCCACCACGCCAACTCAGCAGCCTGCCAGCTTACGTGGCGTTGCATGCCTCGTTGGCCTGGACACGTGTCGAAGCGAGGCGGAGCGGCAATGGAATGGACGGGCCTCGTTACCAGCCCCGATAAAGCAACAGGACACCTAAGGAGCGCATTTAATGTGCCTTATCCCATAATGACAGGCGATAAGCTTGTATACTGTATACCTTTCCACCTCCTGTGTGCCACTGTGGCAACATCTTTTTACTATAAAAGGAGGCCCGAGGCGTACTGGAGAAGGATTCGGATCTATTGGACTACGCACGCACCGCAGCTAGTTTGAAAGCTCAAGAACACTCAAATATATACCAAAGGAGGATTAGGGTATTACGCATCCTTGCGGCCCGAACCTGGGTAAACGGTCTTTGTGCTGGCTACCAGACCCGCTCTTTGCACAACCCCGCACCCGCCAACCATAGAAGGGATCCCAGTGATTCGATAGGTGTCGTTTCCCCCAATAGATAGGTGCCGTGACGGTGCTACACTTGGGAGAACACTAACTACTTGATATTTTAAGTGAGAGATCACCCTAATAAAATTACTACCGCGCAATCAAGAAGGGTGCATCACGAGGGATAAACATCGCAAGCAATTCATAATAACATGATATGGTATACCCCTTTCTGACAGAGAAGTTTAGTATTTGTTCGTCTTCGGCATTTGCGTCAATGTTCACCTTTGCGAAGATTGCCACCACCTTGTTGATGCACCGGATAATATTGTTATCTCTATAACTAATAAAATTAGTGCATTACATAAGGTTGACTCACAGGTCATTAAAGTGACAATCATATGGCTCCAGCCATCATGCTGAATCATGACACACAGGTCATGTTTATTAATTGACATTGTATAGATAATTCATACATAATCAAATTAAATATGACGAAGACTATACCACGTCATATGCACATCACATGTCATCTTGCAAAACCAAGTTAGATGCCTCTAATCGGTTTATGCAAAATTTTATTTTACATGGCTTCTAAGGTTTTGCCTTAAATCGCAACTACCAACGTCCATCATCAAGTATGATTATTCCACTCACTAGATTAAATTTCCGGGGCGTATGAAACACGAGATTAAAATCTCGAGCCCCATACTGAACTTCCTCATACGCATGATCCCAGTGCAGATCATATCTGCATTGCCCTTTAGTCTACAAAACATTCATCTTTATTAACTATGGTCGAACCAGCATACTCAGGAGCAGCATGGAAGAATCATGGATTGCCAGTACTTTTTAGCAAAACTCCACCATGCCATCAAGATCAGAACTACGCAACTTCAAGGGAAGCAACAACAACAACAGTTAAATAGATTTCATCTACTATCCGCATAAATAATTTTCAGCAATAGAACGCATCTACTACAAAATTATATTGTGAAACACCCATACATCTCATGTATTCTAGATTGTAACATGCATCTACGCGTAGCACGACTCTGATACCGCTGTTGGGTAATGCAGCAAAAAGCAAAAAAAATCCAGCCTACGCACCAACCCAGGACCACTATGAAGATGCATACAGGGTTTGATCTGATCATTACCGACTCATAGCACAATGGAAGGAGAGTCAGTGGAGGTCGTTGGTGCGGATCCCCGCAGCTAGGATTTTACAACCTCCCAACCGCAAGGATGTACTCCCCTGGACAGCTCCTCAGACGGTCCCTCGAACAGCTCTCCGGGAGGGCCTCAGACAGAAACACGATCAGTCCCTCGGACAACCCTATGGGAGGCCCATGGTCAGATCCTCAGGCAGAACCTCAGGCTATCTCTTGAACTAATATCGAAACTATGACCTCTCTACCGGGTTGCACACATATGGTGTCAACTATCTAGCAGGGCTTTGTCGTCCAGAACTAGGCCCTACTGAAGACTAGACAACCTTTCGGCGTATGAAACTATTTCGTGGAAAGGGAGATAGAAAGCCAGATCATTGCATGGAATGTGTTTGAGATAGACTGAGTGAGATGGAGATCTCTCTCCACCTCTATTTATAGTGGGAGGCAAGGTGTAACGCCCTCGATGCGGCTATATCTCCCACGTGTCAAAGCACGACTTAGAGGCATAACCGCAATTAAAGTAATGTCGCAAGTGAGGTAATCTTCACAACAACCCATGTAATACAATAAGGGAATAAGAGATACATAGTTGGCTTACAATCACCACTTCACACAATTACATAATTAAGTCATTACATTCATCCAATACACTCATGGTCCGACTACGGTACCAAAATAAAGATCAACCCCCAAATGCGACAAAGTCCCCGATTGCCCAAACTGGGCACCACTACTGATCATCTGGGAAAGACACGTAGTAACGATGAGAGTCTTCATCGAACTCCTAGTTGAGCTCAAGCGCATCATCTGGAACGGTATCATCGGTCCCTGCATCTGGTTTTGGAAGTAAACTATGAGTCACGGGGACTCAGCAATCTCACACCCTCGCGATCAAGACTATTTAAGCTTATAGGTAAGGCAAGGTATGATATGGAGCTGCAGCAAGCGACTAGCATATATGGTGGCTAACATATTCGCAAAAGAGAGCGAGAAGAGAAGGCAAAAGCACGGTCGAACAACTATGATCAAGAAGTGATCCTAGAACAACCTACGTCAAGCATTACTCCAACACCGTATTCACTCCCCGGACTCCGCCGAGAAGAGACCATCACGGCTACACACGCAGTTGATGTATTTTAATTAAAACAGACTTCAGGTTTTCTACAACCGGACATTAACAAATTCCCATCTGCCCATAACCGCGGGCACGGCTTTCGAAAGTTCGAAACCCTGAAGGGGTGTCCCAACTTAGCTCATCACAAGCTCTCACGGTCCATGAAGGATATTCCTTCTCCCAAGACAATCCGATCAGACTCGCATCCCGGTTACAAGACATCCTCGACAATGGTAAAACAAGTCCAGCAACACCGCCCGAATGTGCCGACAAATCCCGATAGGAGCTGCACATATCTCGTTCTCAGGGCACACTCAGATGAGAGATCCTACAAGTAAAACCAACCCTCAAGTTGCCCCGAGGTGGCCTCGCAGTCTACTCGGTCGGACCAACACTCAGAGGAGCACTGGCCTAGGGGGTTTTAAATAAAGATGACCCTTGGGCTCCGGAAACCCAAGGGAAAAAGAGGCTAGGTGGCAAATGGTAAAACCAAGGTTGGGCATTGCTGGAGGAGTTTTATTCAAGGCGAACTGTCAAGGGGTTCCCATTATAACCCAACCGTGTAAGGAACGCAAAATCCGGGAACATAACACCGATATGACGGAAACTAGGGCGGCAAGAGTGGAACAAAACACTAGGCAAAAGGCCGAGCGTTCCACCCTTTACCAAGTATTAAGATAAACAAGATTATATTGTGATATCCCAACAATAAACAATGTTCCAACAAGCAACGATCTCCAATCTTCACCTGCAACTATCAACGCTATAAGAGGGGCTGAGCAAAGCGGTAACATAGCCAAACAACGGTTTGCTAGGACAAGGTGGGTTAGAGGCTTGGCTTAACAATAGGGAAGGCATGATAAGCAAGTGGTAGGTATCGCGGCATAGGCATAGCAAAAGAGCGAGCAACTAGCAAGCAAAGATAGAAGTGATTTCGAGGGTATGGTCATCTTGCCTGAAATCCCGCAAGGAAGAAGAACGAGCCCATGAAGAAGACAAACGGACGTAGTCGAACGGGTCCTCACAACACGACGTTACCGGATTACCGAGAAGAAGTACACCGGAAAGAAAGCAAACAACATAGTAAAACAACCACTACAACAACATGGCATGATGCACAACAAGTATGATGCATGTGCGGTTTAATGAAGCATGGCATGGCAAAGTGCATAAACAATCCTACAAATTAAGTGGAGCTCATTATGCAATGGAGTTGCATATTGAAGAAAACACCACATGACTTATTTAGTTCTCTCTCATTTATGTACCCAACGAGATTAAATGTTTTTAGCATGGCAAGAGATGAAGCATAAAGAAACTATGTATCTAGGCAAGTTTAAATGAGGCCGAAAATAACAAACAACAATTCCGGAAAAACCTCATGTGCATATTTTACGGTTTGGTACTGTTCTGCCCTAAACCATTTTTTATAGTTATTAAACATGCAAGATGATGCCACCATGTTAAACAAGGCATAATTCTACCCCATTTGCATATAAAGTTTATTAAATTTGGAGCTACAGTTAATTAGTTATGAAATAAAGCATTTTAGTATGGCATAGGAGCAAATTTAACCAAACATCATTTTAAACATTTCAAACATGGATGAAAGTTTCAAATTATTAAACTAGACAAAATTCTAAGCAACTTTCATATATAATTTATTTAGATCCGATGCACGGTTGTGAAGTTATTAAATGGATGAAACGAGGGGGGTTTCTGTAAAACATGCCGTCTCGGGAAAATAGACAAAATTCGCAGGACCAGGAAAAAAACTAGCTGGCCGAAACTGGCCGGCCCAACAGGAATAGGGGAGGGGCTGGACGCGTCCTCACCATGGGCCGTGGCCCAGCACTATGGAAAGGGGAGGCCTGCAGGGGCAGCTGGGCCTGGATCTGGAGACAACGACGCGGTCAACTGCCTCGCTGGTGCGCTCGTCGTCTCGTTCCTGAAGCGGGGACTGAGCGATGCAGGGGAGCTGGCGTGGTAGGAGGAAGCAGTTGGACGGTGGCGCAAATCGAGGGAGGAGGGGATCTGGGAGGAAGAAGCTGATTGGCTCGGCGCTGAAAACAAAAGGAGTGGCGGCGGCATGGGGATTGGATGGATGGGACAAGGTCCCTAGAATTTAGGGTTAGGGGCTATATATAGCATGTAGGCAAAAAGACAGGGATTTAGGGTAGAGGCTAACATGTCCCTATGATCGCAATCGTATGGTCGCGAATACGTAGGTTAGGGGCCCCAATTAACAAAACGGAGATGTTTTGTAGACGTTTGGGGATGATCCGGATCCAACGGTGACGAAAGTCCGGTTCGGGTCCGGGGCAGCTTTCGGACGCACGCGAGGAGGGCCGCGGGCTGACAAGAGAGGTTAGGTTGGACCTGCTAGTAGGTAGTGGGCTGTGTAGACGGTCTAGAGAGGAAAGAGAGGGAAAGCCCGGCAACAGTTTTCGGAGACCGAAAACGTCCGACGTTAGACCGGCTATACTGCCGCTATAGTTATCCGTTGGGGCGTCAAACGGACTCCGAACGCGATGAAACTTGGCAGGAGGCCTACCTACAACATAAAAACACCACATGCCAACTTTCATCCCATTCCGAGAAAATTTTCCGGCCACTTATAAAATAATATTTCGGACGTGCCGCGGGCGCGTGCAGTGTGTCTGGGCTCAGAACGGACAACAAAAGGAACTGGGGGAACCCGGATGGATGCAGGTTTTGAAAACATGATGATGCAATGCACATGATGACATGATGAAATGCAACACACAAGCAAATGACATGGCAACGACAGCGAATAACTGGACGACACCTGGCACATCGGTCTCGGGGTGTCACAACACTCCACCAGTACGAGAGGATCTCGTCCCGAGATCTAGAATGGCGCCGGAGGGAAAACAGAAGAGGAAGAGAAAAGGTAAGACTAAGTTGCTTCTTTGACAAACGAATGAAACCAATGAACCTTGAAAGGTTGAACAACTTGAAAGGAATAAAACCACGGAGGTGATCGAAGTTGAAAAAACACTCCATTAGAAAGAGGAACAAGGAAGAACAAATTCGGGCAACACACCGGTTGAAAAGAAATGGAATTGAATAAGAACTTGATAAGATGAGAAGATACTTGATGAGATCACAACACACTGCCTCCGTAACATTGAAAGAATGGGACAAGGGGTAAGAAAGATCTCAGACAGCACTCCGGTTAAATGGATAACCACGAAAAGAACATTATCTTTGATGAAACGAGACGATGGTTGAATAAAGCAACATCACAATGCCTCCGGAACAAAAGAATAGAAGATAGATAATTGAAATAGGAGAATTGAGAAGAAAATGCCAACTTCTGTCACAAAAGAGCTTGAAAAGGCATCCTTAGGAGAAGGGTCGAATGGAGTTGTTGATAAACCAACAACGAAAAGAGTAAGCTTGTTGTGGGCTTATGGAAAACCTCTCAAAACTACGAGGTGAAATTCTGCCATTAACGGAAATGATAAATTGGATTGATATGAACAAGGAGACAAGAAGATTATTTCACTGGGAGGATAGATGAAGAACTTGGATCATATATTATCACCATAAATAGCAACAAAACTTAGGGAAAGTTTTAGGTGAAAAATAACCCAAGATAACTCCAACGAAGAGGTTGATGGATTTAAAATATGTCATTCTTAACAACATGTGAATCATGGAACATGAACTCAAATTACCAAGAATGACATAATACCACCTCTAATGATACATAAGAAATAATTGCACTCCGCATTACAAGATGAAGAATGCTTGAGCTCCTCTGAAAAGAATCTTGATGAACACTTCGAGAGGAAATTAAATCCTTAATGAACCAACATGTACAGCCTCCATGAAGAACTCCGGTAATAAAAGAATGATCAAACGAAAGGAAAGAGAAGTTGAAAACACAAGGTGAAGCCTTGCAATGATTAGATGGATCTTCATGAAGAGAAAAATTGTGAGAGCTTGGAATTGCGGGAAGAGAAGATGAAACAATTGAAACCGAGAATTTTGATGAGGCTCCGGAATAAGGAATTGAATTTAGTCGATGAAACAAGAATAAGAATTACATTATGCTTATCCTTCACCAATTTAAAATTGATGACAATCAATGGATTCGGCACACTACTTATTCTCGTAGATCGGATTAAGAGAGATATAGCGCAAACTTGAGAAGGTCTTCAACGAACCACCGGTAGGATAGAAATAACAAATAAATTGATATGATAAACGAAAGAAAAGAATCTTGAATGAACCACCATAAGAATTGAAAATGAACGAAGAAAAGATAAAGAAACACCGGAAAGAATTAGCAAATGAACAAAGAAGCTTGAGGGGATTTAGATACATGAGAACGAAGAGATCAAGAACTGATTAGAGGATATTTGATTGATGCACCGGTAAGATTTGGAGAATGTGAGCTGCCAGCTGAAATGAATAATATTTGAAAAGAAGGCCTTCGGAGGAAAGAAATGGAAAAACAACTCATGAAATGCTCCGGATGGGTGAAAAGAATTCTCACGATCAAAACAATTATGAGAGGATGGCCTCGAACTAGAACCATGAATCTCTGAGAGAGCGGATAAGATATGGAGGAAAAACTCTTCTTCGGTCATCAAAATCTGAGAATTACGACGAGAAACACCACCAAATTGTTGAGATACTCCGGAATAAAGTAGAATGGAAAAGTTGAACCAACAATGAAAAGAATTTGAAAGAGCTTGGAGAAATACATATGACTGATGATGAATCATTCTTACGTCAAACTTTGAAAAGAATTTGGGAGTAACTCCGGGAAAAATTAGAAGAGTCAGGTAAGATCCTGGAAAAAGACTTGTGGGTTAGGGCCCACTCAAAATAAAACACCGTAGAACGATTTAAAAGAGAGAAAGCACCGGTTGAATTAAATGGCTAGAATGAGATAACAACCTTGAAAGAGCTGGACCGAAAACAGAGTGGAAACACAAATCTCCGAGATATCTTGAGCACTCCGGAACAATTGAATAGTGAGAAGTGGAAGATTAACAGGTGCACCGGCATGAGAAAGCATTGAAACAAGGAAAGTATATGATCAACAACGCTTGAATTAGATCCACCGGAGAAGATAAAAGAAACGAAGAATGATGAACTAGAAGCTCCGTTAGTATCTTCATGA
Organism: Triticum dicoccoides; assembly: GCF_002162155.2. NCBI lineage: Eukaryota > Viridiplantae > Streptophyta > Magnoliopsida > Poales > Poaceae > Triticum > Triticum dicoccoides. The sequence goes on from NC_041388.1 coordinate 357,498,755, forward strand.
GAATCACCGGATAAGAACATTGAAGGAAAAGAATGGAGAGGCTTCACATCAATAAGATGGATACTCGATTAAGAAATCTGAGTCCTTGAAGAAAAACAAGGGAGGGAGGGCGGGAAAAACAAAGGCAACTTGGAGATGGATGAAACAAACAACATTGAGAAAACTTGAGTTGATCTTGCGGATGTTGATCGAGTCCACTTGAAGAGATATACACCGGTTGAAAGGATTGGCAAGACAATCTCGATTATCATCAAGGATTGGTATTCACATAGAAATATGAGAAACACCGCTTAGAAAAGGTATGGAATCAACACTTGACATTGAAGCAACTCGAATACCACAACAAAGAACAAAACAAAGGATTGGCTTGCAAAATAAGCCGGAACAAACATATGATAGAGATTTCGTCCAAAGTTTTCATGGTGGGGCCTACAAGGGCTCGATCGTACAGCACCATCATGTACAAGGCAGTACACATGACATACGAAGCGTCCCCGAGTCGGCATAGCCAAGGACTCTTTAAGACACAACGAGACCACTGTAAAACCAACCATGGATAGGCGGACCACTAGACGTCGAACCCCAATTTCATATCATACATCTGTTGGAAAGATATCCTAAGAGATACTTGAATTCCCACTTATAAACTCCCGAAATTTTCCGATTATGCAATCAAGTGTTGGGGATACAGGCGAAGCATAATATCTCACCCAAAACTAACAAATCCTACATCCAACTGTATCGATCCTTCAACACATAACCAAGAAACCTTTGGAAAGCGTTTACCTCAACCTTCGAAAAGCATCCGTTATACGAGTTATGGCAATACTCCCGAACTCCCGCCCCACTGGGTGGCGTCGAGGTTATCTCACCAACAACTGCATAAAAGAGATTTTCGATGTCGACAAAACTCAGGTATTCCAGAATCTCAACGATAAAATTGTGACGACAACACCTCGGAGCTCAACTCCCCGGGACACTGCCGCAACCCCTAAATGTCAGGAGGCACCAAGAACAATGTTCTCATCACAAAACCATCGGAATGATTCTAAGATACCCGCGTGATCCTAAATTTTTTTAGTGAAATTTGAGAAGAGAAGAGTCAAAACTCTACGTCAGGATGTCTCACCAGAGCGACGAAGGGACCGAGGAGTAAAAAGAATTCCTAACTCTCCGATATATATAATCCTAAATGACTCAAAACATTTTTCTAGACTCAACAACGCCAATGATTCGATCAAGCAGGGGGGCTCCTAAATTCGGGGAAGGCTCTGATTACCAACTTGTAACGCCCTCGATGCGGCTATATCTCCCACGTGTCGAAGCACGACTTAGAGGCATAACCACATTGAAAGCAATGTCACAAGTGAGGTAATCTTCACAACAACCCATGTAATACAATAAGGGAATAAGAGATACATAGTTGGCTTACAATCACCACTTCACACAATTACATAATTAAGTCATTACATTCATCCAATACACTCATGGTCCGACTTTGGTACCAAAATAAAGATCAACCCCCAAATGCGACAAAGTCCCCAATCACCCCAACTGGGCACCACTACTGATCATCTGGGAAAGACACGTAGTAATGACGAGAGTCTTCATCGAACTCCCACTTGATCTCAAGCGCATCATCTGGAACGGTATCATCGGTCCCTGCATCTGGTTTTGGAAGTAAACTGTGAGTCACAGGGACTCAGCAATCTCACACCCTCGCGATCAAGACTATTTAAGCTTATAGGTAAGGCAAGGTATGATGTGGAGCTGCCAAGCGACTAGCATATATGGTGGCTAACATATTCGCAAAAGAGAGCGAGAAGAGAAGGCAAAAGCACAGTCGAACAACTATGATCAAGAAGTGATCCTAGAACAACCTACATCAAGCATTACTCCGACACCGTGTTCACTCCCCAGACTCCGCCGAGAAGAGACCGTCATGGCTACACACGCGGTTGATGTATTTTAATTAAAATAGACTTCAGGTTTTCTACAACCGGACATTAACAAATTCCCATCTGCCCATAACCGCGGGCACGGCTTTCGAAAGTTCAAAACACTACAGGGGTGTCCCAACTTAGCCCATCACAAGCTCTCACGGTCAATGAAGGATATTCCTTCTCCCAAGACAATCCAATCAGACTCGGCATCCCGGTTACAAGACATCCTCGACAATGGTAAAACAAGTCTAGCAACACCGCCCGAATGTGCCGACAAATCCCGATAGGAGCTGCACATATTCGTTCTCAAGGCACACTCAGATGAGACATCCTACGAGTAAAACCAACCCTCAAGTTGCCCCCAGGTGGCCCCGCAGTCTACTCGGTCGGACCAACACTCAGAGGAGCACTGGCCTAGGGGGGGTTTAAATAAAGATGACCCTTGGGCTCCGGAAACCTGAGGGAAAAAGAGGCTAGGCGGCAAATGGTAAAACCAAGGTTGGGCATTGCTGGAGGAGTTTTATTCAAGGTGAACTGTCAAGGGGTTCCCATTATAACCCAACTGTGTAAGGAACGCAAAATCCGGGAACATAACACCGATATGACGGAAACTAGGGCGACAAGAGTGGAACAAAACACTAGGCAACATAGTATATAGGTGCATTAAGATAAACAAGATAATGTTGTGATATCCCAACAATAAACAATGCTCCAACAAGGAACAATCTCCAATCTTCACCTGCAACTATCAACGCTATAAGAGGGGCTGAGCAAAGCGGTAACATAGCCAAACAACGGTTTGCTAGGACAAGGTGGGTTAGAGGCTTGGCTTAACAATAGGGGAGGCATGATAAGCAAGTGGTAGGTATCGCGGCATAGGCATAGCAAAAGAGTGAGCAACTAGCAAGCAAAGATAGAAGTGATTTCGAGGGTATGGTCATCTTGCCTGAAATCCCGCAAGGAAGAAGAACGAGCCCATGAAGAAGACAAATGGACGTAGTCGAACGGATCCTCACAACACGACGTTACCCGATTACCGAGGAGAAGTACACCGGAAAGAAAGCAGACAACATAGTAAAACAACCACTACAACAACATGGCATGATGCACAACAAGTATGATGCATGTCCGATTTAATGAAGCATGGCATGGCAAAGTGCATAAACAATCCTACAAATTAAGTGGAGCTCATTATGCAATGGAGTTGCATATTGAAGAAAACACCACATGACTTATTTAGTTCTCTCTCATTTATGTACCCAACAAGATTAAATGTTGTTAGCATGGCAAGAGATGAAGCATAAAGAAACTATGTATCTAGGCAAGTTTAAATGAGGCCGGAAATAACAAACAACAATTCCGGAAAAACCTCATGTGCATATACTTGTTATTAAACATGCAAGATGATGCCACCATGTTAAACTAGGCAAAATTCTACGCCATTTGCATATAAAGTTTATTAAATTTGGAGCTACGGTTAATTAGTTATGAAATAAAGCATTTTAGCATGGCATAGGAGCAAATTTAACCAAACAGCATTTTAAACATTTCAAACATGGATGAAAGTTGCAAATTATTAAACTAGACAAAATTCTAAGCAACTTTCATATATAATTTATTTAGATCCGATGCACGGTTGTGAAGTTATTAAATGCATGAAACTAGGGGGGTTTTCTGTAAAATCTGCCGTCTCAGGAAAATAGACAAAATTCGCAGGACCGGGAAAAAACTAGCGGGCCGAAACTGGCCGGCCCAACAGGAACAGGGGGGCTGGACGCGTCCTCACCATGGGCCGTGGCCCAGCACTGTGGAAAGGGGAGGCCTGCAGGGGCAACTGGGCCTGGATCTGGAGACAACGACGCGGTCAACTGCCTCGCTGGTGCGCTCGTCGTCTCGTTCCTGAAGCGGGGACTGAGCGATGCAGGGGAGCTGGCGCGGTAGGAGGAAGCGGTTGGACGGCGGCGCAAATCGAGGAAGGAGGGGATCTGGGAGGAAGAAGCTGATTGGCTCGGCGCTGAAAACAAAAGGAGTGGCGGCGGCGTGGGGATTGGATGGATGGGACAAGGTCCCTAGAATTTAGGGTTAGGGGCTATATATAGCATGTAGGCGGAAAGAAAGGGATTTAGGTTAGAGGCTAACACGTCCCTACGATCACAATCGGATGGTCGCGAATACATAGGTTAGGGGCCCCAATTAACAAAACGGAGATGTTTTGTAGACGTTTGTGGATGATCCGGATCCAACGGTGATGAAAGTCCGGTTCGGGTCCGGGGCAGCTTTCGGACGCGCGCGAGGAGGGCCGCGGGCTGACAAGAGAGGTTAGGTTGGACCTGTCGGTTGGTAGTGGGCTGTGTAGATGGTCTAGAGAGGAAAGAGAGGGAAAGCCCGGCAACAGTTTTCGGAGACCGAAAACGTCCGGCGTTAGACCGGCTATACTGCCGCTATAGTTATCCGTTGGGGCGTCAAATGGACTCCGAACGTGATGAAACTTGGCAGGCGGCCTACCTACAACATAAAAACACCGCATGCCAACTTTCATCCCATTCCGAGAACATTTTCCGGCCACTTATAAAATAATATTTCGGACGTGCCGCGGGCACGTGCAAGTGTGGCTGGGCTTAGAACGGACAACAGAAGGAACTGGGGGAACCCGGACGGATGCAGGTTTTGAAAACATGATGATTCAATGCACATGATGACATGATGAAATGCAACACACAAGCAAATGACATGGCAACGACAGCGAATAACTGGACGACACCTGGCACATCGGTCTCGGGGAGTCACACAAGGGGTAGAGGGCACTTGAAAATACCAAAAAGCCCTTGGATATTTTCCACCAAAAAGGCACCAAAAGTGGGAGGAGACCCCTTGGGTGTCCCCCCCCTCTTACCAAGGACGTTTTGGGCTGCCAGAAAGGGGCCCCCACCTCCCCACATTATGCTCCACAACTTTAGGGTCAAAGCCCCAAAACATGGCTTTCCAAAAAGCCACCAAAAGGGGGTTGTACCCTAATAGTGTTACACTATTCACTATACTATTCATGACAACTTTTCATGAAATATTTTCAGTGTCTGAAAAATCTAGAACAATTTTGAATGATACAGAACATTTCCGGCACCCACTAAAAAATCTTGACTCATTCCGAAACATTTCCGGTATGTAGTTTGTCTCTGAAACGTTTTCGGTTTTACTCTCTGAAACTTTTTTGTCGTCTCCGGAAACAATCTCTCGGACTCCCTGTCTATTACTCAGCGGATAGATGACCCTTAAGTGTGTGACCCCATGGGTTTGGTGAAGTATAGACACATGACTGGAACTCTTTCCGATCAATGATCAATAGCGGAATCGTGGACATCCATATTGATCCCTATACACACACGAATGAATACTCGAGTGAACCTCTAGTTGTCGTGTGATATTCCTGTTGCTTCATGATATGTTACAAAACCTGAGGTGAGATTTGTTTGCATCCCCGTGAATCAAAAACTTGTTCACTATGCCAGTTTCCTCATTACCAGTTTTGTTCTCTTTTCTCGTTCCCGTGTTTCGTCATCCTTGTGACCAAATCACACTGTGTCTGGTGATGTCTACTACGCAACCTTCTTCTTGTAGACTCGTGTTGGGCCTCCAAGCGCAGAGTTTTGTAGGACAGTAGAAAATTTCCCTCAAGTGGATGACCTAAGGTTTTATCAATCCGTGGGAGGCGTAGGAAGAAGATGGTCTCTCTCAAACAACCCTGCAACCAAACAACAAAGAGTATATTGTGTCCCGAACACACCCAATACAATGGTAAATTGTATAGGTTCACTAGTTCGGTGAAGAGATGGTGATACAAGTGTAATATGGATAGTAGATATGGGTTTTGTAATCTGAAAATATAAAAACAGCAAGGTAGCAAGTAACAAATGTGAGCAAAAACGGTATTGCAATGCTTGAAAACAAGGCCTAGGGTTCATACTTTCACTAGTGCAAGTTCTCTCAACAATGATAACATAATTAGATCATATGGCAATCCCTCAACATGTGACAAAAGTCACTCCAAAGTTCCTATCATGGAGAACATAAGATGAAATTGCTTGTAGGGTATGAAACCACCTTAAAGTTGTTCTTTCTGATCAATCCATTGAGCTATTCCTATAAGTGTCACAAACATCCCTAGAGTTCATAGTAAAATAACACCATATGACACACATCAATCAACCCTAATGTTACCTAGATACTCCAATGTCACCACAAGTATCCGTGGGTCAATTATACGATATGCATCAAACAACTTCAGATTCATAATATTCAATCCAACACATAAAGAACCCCAAAGAGTGCCCCAAGATTTCTATCGGAGAAACAAGGACGAAAACGTGCATCAACCCCTATGCATAGATTACCCGAATGTCACCTCGGGAATCCATGAGTTGAGTGCCAACACATACATCAAGTGAATCAATAGAATTCCCCATTGTCACCACGGGTATCCCACGCAAGACATAGATCAAGTGTTCTCAAATCCATAATAGCATTCAATCCGATCATACTAAAACATCAAAGGTAAAACTCAATTCATCACAAGAAGATAGAGTGGGAGAAACACCATATGATTCAACTTAGTAACAAAGCTCGCGGTACATCAAGATCGTGCCGTATCAAGAACACGAGATAGAGAGAGAGAGAGAGAGAGAGAGAGAGATCAAACACATAGCTACTGGTACATACCCTCAGCCCCGAGGGTGAACTACTCCCTCCTCGTCATGGAGGGCGCCGGGATGATGAATATGGCCACCGGTGATGGTGTCCCCCTCCGGCAGGGTACCGGAATGGGCTCCCGATTGGTTTTTCGTGGCTACAGAGGCTTGCGGTGGCGGAACTCCCGATCTAGGTTTCTTTTCGGGGTTTTTGGATTTATAGGAATTTTTTACGTCGGTTTCACGTCAGGGGGGTTCATGAGTCAACGACTAGGGTGGAGCACCCTCCCGGGGGTAGGGCGCGCCCTCCACCCTTGTGGTTGGCTCGGAACTATTCTGGCCCAACTCTTTTGCTTCGGGGCTTTTTCTGGTCCATAAAAAATCACCGTAAATTTTTAGCTTGTTTGGACTCCATTTGATATTCATTTTTTGTAAAACTCAAAAACAAGGAAAAACATAAACTGGCACTGGGCTCTAGGTTAATAGGTTAGTCCCAAAAATAATATAAAATAGCATATAACACTTGAGCTAGTCTTAGAGGTCAGAATAGGAATACATTTTACCATTTATTATTCCACACATGCATATGAGTTTCCCTCTGTGCCTCGTAGTTATTGCAGACTTGAGAACCATAGGAGTTATGGCATGGAACATAAACACAATTATGAACATGGAGATAAATAATAGCATATATTATTGCCTCTATGCCATATCTCCTACATTTTCTCCTCTGTGGGATGCACCATTTATCATGTCAACTGCACTGAAAAGGAAACTCATTGGACTATACCATCGGCTGTGGCCCCCCTTGTTAATAGGACAAGAAGGCATAGATGTAGCGCTGAACAATGCCACAACTATAATTTCCACTTTCCCTTGTTTGCATATACTTAGTCTCTTGTACGAGTGGTTGGGTAACCTCCAATTACAAGGGTGAAGTAACCTAGCAATTAGTATCTCCCTCAGTAGAGAACCGAGGTTTATCGAACCAAAAGGAGGTCTTCCAGCAAACAAAGTCACTGGTACCTGCACACAAAACACAACACAAACTTGTCTGCAACATGTTGAGAAGGTTGTCAAGCTTCTTGCCTTGCTAGTTACAATATTAAATTACACAATATTGTAGAAATTGATGGATAGATAAAAATAAAATAAATGGTACAACAAGGTAAAGCATTTCTGATGAGGTTTTATGTAAAGGAAAGTAGACCCTTGGGGCCATAGGTTCACTAGTGGCATCTCTCCAAGCATACAAGTCTGGTGTGTGATACATCTCCAACATATCTATAATTTATGAAGTATTCATGGCATTCTTACAACAATTTTATATGGTTTTGGTATGATTTGCATGGAACTAACAACCTGAACTGGCGCTGTTTTTAGCAGAACTACTGTGGTGTTGTTTTTTGTCCAGAAATGAAAGTTCTCCAAATGAGCTGAAACTTTTTGATGATTTTTTGGAACAAAAGAGACCCCCGAAGCTTCATGGGAGGTCTAGAAGAACCACGAGGAGGGCACAACCCACCAGGGCACGCCTGGTGGGCCAGGCTCGCCCCGGTGGGTTGTGCTCACCTCGAGGCCCATCTTCGCGTCAAACCGACACCAAAAAATCCTATAAATAGAGAAACCATCAGAAGTTAACCTAGATCAAAAGTTCCACCGCTGCAAGCCTCCGTAGCCATCGAAAACCAATCTAGACCCCATTCCGGCACCCTGCCGGAGGGGGAATCATCTCCGGTGGCCATCTTCATCATCCCGGTGGCCACTATGATGAGTTGGTAGTAGTCCACCCTCGGGGCTGAGGGTTTGTACAAGTAGATATGTGTTTAATCTCTCTCTCTCTCTCTCTCTCGTGTTCTTGAGATGTCACGATCTTGATGTATCGCGGGCTTTGTTAATATAGTTGGATCATGTGGTGTTTCCCCTATCTATCTTGTTGTGATGAATTGAGTTTTTCCCTTTGAGATTTAGTTGTTATCGGATTGAATGCTTTTATGGATTTCAGAGCACTTGATATGTGTCTTGCTTAAGAATACTCATGGTGACAATGGGGTATCATATTGATTCACTTGATATGTGTTTTGGCACTCAACTCGCGGGTTCCCGCGGTGACATTGGGGTAATCTATGCATAGGGGTTGATGCACGTTCTCGTCTTTTGTTTCTCCGGTAGAAATCTTGGGGCACTCTTTGAGGTTCTTTGTGTTGGATTGAGTATTATGAATATGAAATTATTTGGTGTTATTTTAGTACGAACTCTTTGATAGATCAATCGGAAAGAATAGCTTCGAGGTGGTTTCGTACCCTACAAATGATTTCTTTGTATGTTCTCCGCTAGATAGGAACTTTGGAGTGATTCTTCATCGCACGTTGAGGGATGGTTATATGATCCAATTATAGTAGTATTGTTGAGAGATGGCACTAGCGAAAGTACGGACCCTAGGCCTCATTTTCAAGCATTGTAATACCTGTTTTTGTGCCCATTTACTATTTGCTACCTTGTTGTTTTTATTTATTCAGATTATAAAAATATATTTCTACCATCAATATTACACTTTTATCACCATCTCTTCCCCGAACTAGTCCACCTATACAAATTACCATTGTATTTGGTGTGTTGGGGACACAAGAGACTTTTTATTATTTTGTTGCAGGGTTGTTTGAGAGAGACCATCTTCATCCTACACCTCCCACGGAGTGATAGACCTTAGGTCATCCACTTGAGGGAAAATTGCTACTGTCCTACAAAACTCTGCCCTTGGAGGCCCAACACGTGTCTACAAGAATAAAGTTGCATAGTAGACATCAGTGTGGTGAACAAATTATAGTAGGGCAGTGATTAAATTGCAATATTTATATTTATGAATTTGATCATTCATGGTATGATCTCATATAGGCATTACGTCTATGATACATATACCATTATCCAACTGCATATACAACTAATACTCCACGGGAAGTCCGCTATCTGGCATGCATCCCAAAGTACTAAGTTCATGACAAACAGAGTATTGCAGTAAGCATGATGACATAATTTAGACAGTAAAACTATCATCCAAGTGTGATAAAGAAATCATAGTTTTATCCTTAGTGGCAACAATACAATATGTGTCTTGTACCATTATGTCACTGTTGAGGGAGTCCTGGACTAGGGGTCCTTGGGCTGCCAACCTACCTCTTATGGGCCGGACAGGTGGGTTGCACTACAACTGCTGGAAGGCCGGACAACGAGGCAGCTTTGTATCCAGGCAGGAGATCTTTGGTGCCTCGGTGTGTCCTCCAAGTAAAGATAGAAGATTCGACATGATTATTCTCTTGTTGTAACCGACCATGTGTAGCCCTAGTACCCCGGGTGTCTATATAAACCTTAGGGTTTAGTCCGTAGAGGCTAGAACAACAACCATCATCCTACTCACCTAGGGTTTAGTGAGGGAGTCCTGAATTCAGGGGTCGTCGGGTGTCCAGGCTATTTGGTATGGACTGGACTAATGGGACGTGGAGATATAAAGCAAAAGACTTTCCCCCATATCCGGGTAGGAATCCCCTATGCGTCGATGGCAAGATTGGTTTTCGGATATGTAATTTCCTTCCTCTATGAACCGACATTGTACAAACCTAGGCCCCTCTGGTGTGTATATAAACCGGAGGGTTTAGTCCGTAGAGGATATCAGAATTCATACATGCTAGACATCTAGGGTTTAGCCATTACGATCTCGAGGTAGATCAACTCTTGTAACCCCTATACTCATCAAATACAATCAAGCAGGACATAGGGTTTTACCTCCATTAAGAGGGCCCGAATCTGGGTAAAACATCGTGTTCCTTGTGTCCCTTGTTACCTTCGATCCTCAAACGCACAGTTTGGGACCCCCTACCCAAGATAGGCCGGTTTTGACACCGACATTGGTGCATTCATTGAGAGTTCCACTGTGTTGTCGGCCATAGGTTCGATGGCTCGTTCAATCATCAACAACGATGCTGCTTCTGGGGAAACTTTCCTCCCTGGTCAACTTTTTGTGTTTGGCGGCTTTGTTTGCATGCCAACTCAACTGGTCACCTTGAACAGATCAATAGCTACGCCCCTGGTCACCAGATCAGGTTCAGAAGCCTGAATTACATCACTAATATCCAAGGAGACTTGATCTTCGAAGGGTTCTCGGCCTCAAGCGTTGTTCCTCATCTACAAGAAGGAAACCTGTCGGATCCACCATTAGGCTCCATTCAAAAATCAACTATCGTTCCTGCCCTAGCATTAGATCCAGAGCGGACCACCCTGCCGAAGACGGGAGTATGAACCCCGCCGGACCCTCCCTTACCACAGAGCTCTTTGCCGGAGACCCAAAGGTGACTATATTACCGGTAGGCCTGGAATCAAACAGGACCCTCCCTGTCATCGGGAAGCCGGACTCACCTCTGGATGCTAACTCTGAACCCTCGAGGTCTGCATCCATTGAGCATAGTCAGGTGGCGTTTACCATGCCCAGCTCCGCAAGTCCTCGATCGCCTGTCCAACCTTCGCTCCTAAATGAGGCTCTGGACCTAATGCGATCTCTCACCATTATGGAATTATCACCTCTGAACTACGCCCAGCCCGAACTAGGGGCTGAGAGCGGGGAATTTCGCGTCCCACCCACCACCCACCAAATAGCCACTATCGAAGACTTGACCGACATGCTAGACTACGCCTCCAAAGACATCGACTGTATGGACGACGATGCCGGAGAGGAACTAGGCCCAAACCTGCCATTCACTAGGCATTGGACGACCACTTCCACTTACGACGTGTACATGGTGGATACCCACGAAAAGAAGGACGGCGACAGCGCTAAAAAACTGATTGAGGACAAGCCTATCGAGTCACCACCAAAATGCCGACCCCAGCGGCGCCGCTCACGATCACGTCGCGAAAAGGAAAGAAATACCAACACCGAAGAAAACACTCCGGATGACGTCGAAGACCCCGTCGAGCCCGCGTCAGAGCAAGATGAATGGGAGGAGGGACAAGTTAACCCCGACGAACCTATCGAGAATGAGGATTCGGAAGATAGTAACTATCTACCGGTCTCTAAGGAGGATGTCAGCCTTGGCGACGAAGATTTCATCATGCCGGAGGAACCCCTCGAGCAAGAACGCTTCAAGTGACAGCTAATCGCCACTGCGGGGAGCCTAAAAAATAAACAACAACAGCTTCAAGCCGTACATGATACGCTCAATGACAGATGGACCAAGCTCCTGGCTGCCAAAGAATACGGCCTTGAACGCCCAACAAAGAGTTATTTGAAACATAGGCTATAACCACAATTTAATGACAAGGCCCTTGAGCCAATACCATCAAAATATAATCACGCTGACGAACCAGACCGACCACCACATGGACAAGACAAAGCGGCTCCTTATGCCAAACACCAGCCCGCACCACCTCGCCGTCGGGGCAAAGAGGTAGCGGCTCTGGGCTACACCTACAACTTACGTCAGGACCTGGACAATAGAGCCGGTCAGACTAGATCAATTTACGGATCAAGGGGACATGCTCCAATGCGAGATTACGACCATCAAGCTTGGCGCGATAAGCATAACCAAACTCAGGCTGAAAACCGAACACGGATATCATCTGAACTCTGTCGGGACGTTACTCGATACAGAGGCGCCGCACACCCCTTTTGCTTCACCGATGAGGTAATGCAGCACCAGTTTCTAGAAGGGTTTAAACCCGTAAACATTGAAGCATACGATGGAACGATAGAACCCGCTGTATGGATTGAAGATTTTCTTCTCCATATTCACATGGCATGTGGTAACGATCTCCACGCCATTAAATACCTCCCCCTAAAGCTAAAGAGACCAGCACGACACTGGTTGAATAGCCTCCCAGAGAACTCTATTGGCAGTTGAGAAGACTTGGAGGATGCTTTTCAAGACAACTTCCAAGGTACTTATGTCCGGCCACTAGACACAGATGGCCTTAGTCACATAGTCCAGCAACCTGGAGAATCAGCCCGCATACTCTGGACTCGGTTGTTAATAAAAAAAGAACCAAATCGTTGACTGTACGGACGCCAAAGCCTTAGCGGCCTTTAAGCACAACGTCCGTGACGAATGGCTCGGCGGTCACCTCGGTCAGGAAAAGCCGAAGACTAAGACAGCTCTTACTGCACTCATGACCCGCTTTTGCGCGGGCGAAGATAGCTGGTTGGCTCGTAGAGGCAACATTACCAACGATCCTGGCACTTCGGAGGCCAGGGATGGCAACAGAAGGCCGTGACATAACAAAAACAAGCGTCAGAACAACAATGGTGAAACTAAAGATACAACGGTCAACGCCGGATTTAGTAGCTCTAAACCCGGTCAGCGAAAGAGGCCATTCAAAGGAAATAGGGATGGGCCATCTTATTTGGACAAGATACTCGACAGGCCTTGTCAGATTCATGGCACCCCCGGCAAGCCTGCCTACCATTCTAACAGAAATTGCCGGGTTTTTAAACAGGTCGGTAAGTTAAATACCGAACACAAGGGGAAATGGCCTCAAAGCGAGGATGATGATGAGCCCCGCCCACTAAACACAGGGGGACAGAAGAAATTTCCCCCCAAGGTAAAAAAAGTGAACATGATATATGTCACACATATCCCCAAGAGAGAGTCCAAGCATGCACTAAGGGACGTCTATGTCGTAGAGCCTGTCGCCCCAAAATTCAACCCATTGTCGGCTTGTCCGATCACCTTCAATCGCAGGAACCACCCAACCAGTATCCGGCACGGAGGTTCGGTGACCCTGGTACTCAACCCAATCATTGATGGATACCATCTCACTCGAGTCCTTATGGATGGTGGTAGCAGTCTTAACTTGATTTATCAAGATACTGTACGTAAAATGGGCATTGACCCTTCAAGAATCAAGCCTAGTAACACCACCTTTAAAGGAGTGATACCCGGCGTAGAGGCCCGCTACACGTGTTCATTAACACTGGAATTAGTCTTTGGTTCACCGGATAACTTCCGAAGTGAAGACTTGATCTTCGACATTGTCCCCTTCCGCATTGGCTCTCACGCGCTGCTCGGACGCACTGCCTTCGCCTGTTTCAATGCAGTCCCGCACTATGCTTATTTAAAGCTCAAAATGCCTAGACCACGCAGCATTATCACAGTCAATAGAAACGTGGAGCGCTCCCTCCATACCGAGGAGCACACCGCAGCCCTTGCAGCCGAGGTGCAGCGTGGCCTCATCAAGCCAAACAATTCATCGGTCATCAAGACCCCGGAGACTGCTAAGCGAGTCCGGCCTACTCTTCAAAATGAAAGCTCGATGGATCCAAAGCTGGACTAGCAGTTTTGCCTCCGCCGATCGCCCCATAAAACCGTGGCACACGTACCGCGCGTGCATGATTATGCACTTAAAATACCCTAGGTGGCGACGGAGGCACACTGTGGAAAAGGTCTATAGTGCGGCTTGACCCTATTTGGACCTTAACATTGTTTCTCTCCTTTTTTTCTTTTTCTTTCTTTCTTTATTTTCCTCTCTCATACTATAGGTTCATTAAAACCTAGCTACCCTATGGTCGTGCAAGGGCTCTTTTCCAGGCCCCTTCTACGTAAACGACCGTCAACTTCTCCTCTCAAAGGATTTTTTACCAAGGAGAAACGATGCAGACATGCAGCAGGGCACCACTAGGATCTTCAAGACTACCTTTTCTTTTAGGCCCTATATATAGCTTCCCCTTGTGTACAAATTCTCGACATGTAAAACAGCCTTGATTTTCATGGCATTATCTGTAATAGCACGTCTTCACGTATTAATTAGAGTATAAAGGAAACGGTTGATCGCCAACTTTTGTTCTGTATTGGTTTATTTTACCATCTGTATTCCCTCCTTGCTTCATATTGCCACCTATGCTTTGGTCTGGCCTAAAGGCCGGGGGCTCTATCCGGCTATGCATATTTTCAAAAGCCCAAACACCTATAGGGTACTCTTCGGTGTCCTGAATATTGCATTATATGCATCAGCTCCGAATCATGTCTTTGGTCTATAGTTGGGTTGCCCGGCTCCTGTGATTACCACCTTACGTTTCGCTAGTTCAGCTAAGGTAGCAAAGGGAGAACTACTGCGATTGTGTTTCCGGTTCGCCCGGTCAAACACCTCAGTAGAGAAAGCTAAAAACTGACTGTCATGATATGGAGAGAGCTGGTCGGTGATTCGGTGACTTACTACAAATCTTTAGTGATTTACTCTATGTTATACGAAGGGATAGTATTCGCCCAGTCATGCGACATAGGCATCCTAGTTCCTAGTTCGGACAGCCGCATATGCGCCAGGGGCTAGTACTTAGCCCCACCATCAAACTCCTATGGCTAAGTGAAACTAATAAAGCCGCATAGTATGATTGCCTGGTTCGCTGCGCAGACACCTCCTTTACGGACCAAGACGTTGGGTTAAGTGTGATCACGCTCTATACCATACACCCTCGTAACATCTTCGTGGGGGGCTGAAGCCGACGACTGGCAAACTTTCAGAATTGTAATGGCCGCACAGGAGGAAAATAACTCCAGATAAAGCCATAAAATATATTACAAGCCATGGTTCACAAATAAAGTTTTAACATCCCTCATACATTCACTCAAACATAACATCCTTTGAACATTGGCCCTCTACTATTCGGGCACCCGCTAGGACATCTTCAAAGTACCTCTACGACTTGCGGTGGTCCTTGCCTTCGGGCGGGGCTGCGGTTGCCACGTCGGTGGCCTGCATCTTCGCCTAGTGCATCTTGACACGGGCAAAGGCCATCCACGGACCATCTATGCACGCCAAGCACTACACAGCTTCAACTTGGGGCAGCGCATCGACGAGTCGCCTCACCAAGCCGAAGTAGCTACTAGGAATGTGTTCGGCTGGCCAAAGCCGCATTATGATATCCTTCATGGCCAAGCCGGACATCCTATGCAGCTCCGCTAGCTGCTTCATCTGGTTGTTCAGTAGCATCGGGTGCTCCGGCGCCAGGAACTGGGACCAGAACAGCTTCTCTCTCGAGTTCCCCTCCTAGGCTCCGAAGAACTGTGTGGCATCGGCGACACTCCTCGGAAGATCCGCAAAGCCGTCTGGAGGACTCCATAGTCGACTGAGAAAGGCATATCTTTGACCCCCAAATATACTCCACAAAAGAAAGGGCTTACCAGCCGCTATCTGTTCGGCCTACCAGATCTCTTCACGAGCACCCCGAGACTCGGTCCGCGCCTCTTTTGGCTCCTGGAGGGCCTTGGCGAGTTCGTCCGCTTAGGTCGTAGTCTTCTACTCCAAGGCCTCGCACTTGCTGATGGCGTCCTTCAGCTCTTGCTCCACTTTGGCCACCCTCTCTTCGTGCTGGTGGCGGGCGACCTGTTCGGTCTTTAATTCGGTAGCCGCTTTGTCTGCGGCTGCTTTATTCACCTTCGCCTCCTCCTTGGCCTGGGCAAGGGTGCTCTTGAGGGTCTCGACCTTGGCCGCACCAGCTGCACTTATAATTATAGTAGTACTTGAGTTCAACTTTGAATTTGCATATCACTTCAGATATATGATCAAACTCTTTAAAGTACACGCATACCTTGTGTCTCATCGAACCGCTTCTTAATGCGGTCGATTTCATCATCAACTAGCCTCAGTTTCCGATTGAGTTCAGAAACTTCAGCGGCCTAGGCGGTCGCCGCTAACAGGGAACCCTGTTATGTAATAGAAAAGTATGCCACCTCTTCCGAATACTATGTGATCTTCTGTCTGGCTTTTTCAAAACCGGACAGAGTGTCAGGGGCTACTATCTATATACAGGTATATTTCCTTCATAGAAAAAGCATCTACAACATTATGTTGCATACCTCGAAGCCTGTCAGTAGGCTGGTGAAGGCTTCGTTCAGCCCGCTCTTGGCGGACTGAACCTTCTCTACCACCACACCCATTAGGGTGCGGTGCTCCTCCATGATGGAAGCACGTCGTAGTGCTTCCACTAGAGTATTCGACGCCTCTGGATTAATGGAGGTCGCCATCGGAGCTGATGCTCCCTCCTCCTTCAAAGGGGGCTGCTCGCCCGATTCCGGAGCCACGTGGCTCTCTGGAATGATGTCCTGCTGGGAGCCGGATTGATCCAGACCCCCGCCATCGGTCGCCATGGGGGTCGCATCCCCCATACCTTCGGCAGCCGAGATATCACCCTCGGGCGCCTTGTCGACAGTCTCTCTCGCCCCTCCGCAGCCAGGATAGGTTCTTTGAGACAACACCTCGGTGTCATCCGCGATGAATGGTGAAGGGGCTCGCGGGGACGTCTCACTCTCTACCATATCTGGTGGCAGAGAACTCCCCTCAAATAGCAAAGGGTTGGGGAGGTCGCGAGCAGGGCTAAAAGAAACACAATATAATATATTATATTATAAAAACATAGTGGACCAAAGACATATAGTAAATCCTTTGATACTTACGATTCGGCCAGGGGCTTCACCCAGGGAACCCTCTTGGGATGGGTTCGGCCTCCGAATGGGCCATCATTCCCCTCTTGGGCGCCTCCACTCTGGGTCTGTGGAGGCTGCCCTCTTCTTCTTCCTCCCCTTAAGAGGGAAGTCACTTTTCACTTCCTCCTCTTCGTCTTCATCTCCCTCGTGGGAGGAGGGGATTTCGGTCTCTTCGGACACTGTGTTCAAAGTACCCTTGTGGCGGAGGCCGCCTCTGGCCTCCTTGTTCTTCTTCTTCTTGGCCTTCGTCTTCGGCGCCTGATAGGGCATCGGGACCAGCATCTTTGTCAGCTGGGGTGTGGCCTGGTCTTTAGGTAGCTGAGCCGGACACTTAATCCGCTACGCCTTTGCTATCCAGCCATGCCGAGGAATAGAAAACTCATTATATCTAAGAAACTTATTGATCGAATATATACTCGAAAAAATCATACTTACCGGTGTGGCCGAATTCTCGCTGTCAAGACTGATGTCTTCATTCTTCTTCGGCCACGCTTTTTGGGCCTTGAATAGCAGCTTCCAGATGTTTTTGTGCGTTGTGCTGAAGAAGTGCTTCAGGGTCCATGGATCCTCCGGATTGAACTCCCACATGTGAGAGGGCCGGAGTTGGCAGGGAAGAATCCGATGAAAGAGCATCACCTGAATCACGTTAGTGAGACTGGTGTTCTTGCCTATCATGTTTGTGATGCGCTTTTGCAACATCAACACTTCCGCTATGGATCCCCAGTCCAGACCCTTAGTGGCCCATTAGGTGAGCCGCATAGGGGGTCCAGATCTGAATTTAGGAGTGTCCGCCCACTTGGCATCGCGGGGTTCAGTGATGTAGAACCACTTCTGCTGCCACACCTTGACAGTCTCCATGAAGGACCCCTTTAGCCAAACAGCGTTGGGGAGCTTGCTCACCATGGCATCGTTGCAGTCCGCATGCTGCCCGTCGACCACCTTTGGCTTCAGATTGAAGGCCTTGAGCCATAGGCCGAAGTGTGGGGGGATACGAAGCAGCACCTCATACACGATGATGAATGCCGAGATGTGGAGGAATGAATTCTGGGCAAGATCATGGAAATGTAGCCCATAGTAGTGAGGCTCGGACGAAGGGGTGGAGGGGAAACCCTAGCCCACGGAGGAAGTGGGGGATGAACACAACCCTTTCACCGGGCTCCGGAGTGGGGATGACTTGATCCTTGGCAGGGAGCCTATGCGCGATGTCCGCAGACAGGTATCCCGCCTCTCGGAGCTCCTTGACGTCCTTCTCGGTGACGGAGGAGGCCTCCCACTTGTCCTTTGAGCCAGATCCTGACATGGCTAGGGAGACTGGTGGCAGTGGGAAAGATTGAAGATTGGGTGCTGGAGCATGAGGATGAGAAAGCAGGAGAAGGAAGAAGTCCTTGGGAAAAAGAGGGATCTTTATCCTATTATATAGGCAGTGAATATCAAACGCCCCCCTAGCCTTAAAACTCGCCTGTTTTTGAGGGGTCGTGCGAATGGCACAGTTGGATTACCCAAAAACCGTATTGATGAGGATCCTGTAATGAGCGGACACGATCTCTGTTTTGACAAGACGTGCCGATAGAGGATGTGCCTCGAAACGCGAAGCAGGAGGCGTAAAACGGTTAGAAATGTTAAGAAGCCAGACGTGACGTTTCACCAAAAAAGTTGTCAGTAGAAGGACATTGTTTTGATTGATATCTTGCCTTCATGGCTAAGGGTTGTAACAATTATATAGAGTCGGATACAGTTCTTTTGTTCAGAAGATTGCTTTGAAGTATTCAGGAGGAGGAACCCGCCTTACAATGTCGAAGACAATCCGCGTGCCAAACATATCATCATTGAAGATAGGTTCAGGGGCTTGATAACCCACAAGTATAGGGGATCACAACAGTTTTCGAGGGTAGAATATTCAACCCAAATTTATTGATTCGACACAAGGGGAGCCAAAGAATATTCTCAAGTATTAGCAGCTGAGTTGTCAATTCAACCATACCTGGAAAACTTAATATCTGCAGCAAAGTATTTAGTAGCAAAGTAGTATGATAGTAGCGGTAATGGTAGCGAAAGTAATAGTTTTGGTTTTACATTCATTATAACAGTAACAACAGAAAAGTAAATAAGCAAATATCAATATGTGAAAAGCTCGTAGGCAGCGGATCAGTGATGGATAAGTATGTCGGATGCGATTCCTCATGCAATAGTTATAACATAGGGTGACACAGAACTAGCTCCAGTTCATCAATGTAATATAGGCATGTATTTCGAATATAGTCATACGTGCATATGGAAAAGAACTTGCATGACATGTTTTGTCCTACCCTCCCATGGCAGCAGGGTCCTATTGGAAACTAAGACATATTAAGGCCTCCTTTTAATGGAGTACCGGACCAAAGCATTAACACATAGTGAATACATGAACACCTCATACTACGGTCATCACAGGTAAGTATCCCGATTATTGTCACTTCGGGGTTAACGGATCATAACACATAATAGGTGACTATAGACTTGCAAGATAGGATCAAGAACTCACATATATTCATGAAAACATAATAGGTTCAGATCTAAAATCATGGCACTCGGTCCCTAGTGACAAGCATTAAGCATAGAAAAGTCATAGCAACATCAGTCTCAGAACATAATGGAAACTAGGGACCAAACCCTAACAAAACTAACTAAATTACATGATAAATCTCATCCAACCCATCACCGTCCAGCAAGCCTATGATGGAATTACTCACGCACGGCGATGAGCATCATGAAATTGGTGATGGAGGAAGGTTGATGATGACGATAGCGACAGATTCCCCTCTCCGGAGCCCTGAACGGACTCCAAATCAGCCCTCCCGATAGACATTAGGGCTTGGCGGCGGCTCCGTATCGAAAACGTCATGAATCTTTCTCTCTGATTTTTTCTCCCCGTACGTGAATATATAGAGTTGGAGTTAAGGGCGGTGGAGCACCAGGGGGCCCACGAGGCAGGGGGCGCGCCCAGGGGGGTAGGCGCCCCCCACCCTCGTGGACAGTGTGTGGCCCCCCTGGCCTTGATTCTTTCGCCTGTATTTTTTATATATTCCAAAAATATTCTCCATTGATTTTTAGGTCATTCCGAGAACTTTTATTTCTGCACAAAAATAACACCATGGCAATTCTGCTGAAAACAGCATCAGTCCGGGTTAGTTCCATTCAAATCATGCAAGTCAGAGTCCAAAACAAGGGCAAAAGTGTTTGCAAAAGTAGATACGATGGAGACATATCAACTCCCCCAAGCTTAAACCTTTACTTGTCCTCAAGCATTCAGTTGATAAACTGAAAGTGATAAAGAAAAACTTGTGCAAACTCTGTTTGCTCTTGTTGTTATAAATATGTAAAGCCAGCATTCAAGTTTTGAGCAAAGTTTATGAACTAACCATATTCACAATAACATTTAGGTCTCATATTTACTCATATCAATGGCATAATCAACTAGCGAGCAATAATAATAAATCTCGGATGACAACACTTTCTCAAAACAATCATAATATTATATAACAAGATGGTATCTCGCTAGCCCTTTCTGACACCGCAAAACATAAATGCAGAGCACCCCTGAAGATCAAGGGCTGACTGGAAAATGTAATTCATGGTAAAAGAGATCCATTCATAGTCATACTCAATGTAAACTAATAGTAATGCATGCAAATGACAGCGGTGCTCTCCAACTGGTGCTTTTTAATAAGAGGATGATGACTCAACATAAAATTAAATAGATAGGCCCTTCAAAGAGGGAAGCAGGGATTTGTAGAGGTGCCAGAGCTCGATTTTGAAATAGAGATGAATAATATTTTGAGCGGTATACTTTCATTGTCAACATAACAACCGCGGGATCTCGATATCTTCCATGCTACACAAATTATAGGCGGTTCCCAAGCAGAATGGTAATGTTTATACTCCCCCTACCACCAACAAACATCAATCCATGGATAGTCCAAAACAACGGGTGCCTCCAACTAACAACAATCCTGGGGGAGTTTTGTTTGCAATTATTTTGATTTGATTTGAGCACGGGACTGGGCATCCCGGTTTCCAGCCATTTTCTCGTGAATGGGGAGCGGAGTCCACTCCTCTTGAGAATAAACCGCCTAGCATGGAAGATACAGATAGCCCTAGTTGATACATGAGCTATTCGAGCATACAAAACAGAATTTCATTTGAAGATTTAGAGTTTGGCACTTACAAATTTACTTGGAACGGCAGGTAGATACCACATATAGGAAGGTATGGTGGACTCACATGGAATAACTCTGGGGTTTATGAAAGTGGATGCACAAGCAGTATTCCCGCTTAGTACAAGTGAAGGCTAGAAAGAGACTAGGAAGCGACCAGCTAGAGAGCGACAACAGTCATGAACATGCATTAAAATTAATCAACACTGAATGCAAGCATGAGTAGGATATAATTCACCATGAACATAAATATCGTGGAGGCTATGTTGATTTTGTTTCAACTACATGCGTGAACATGTGCCAAGTCAAGCCACTCGAATCGTTCAAAGGAGGATACCACCCTATCATACCACATCACAACCAATTTTAATAGCATGTTGGCACGCAAGGTAAACCATTATAAACTCCTAGCTTCTTAAGCATGGCATGAGCAACTATAATCTCTAATTGTCATTGCAAACATGTTTCATTCATAATAGGTTGAATCATGAACAATGAACTAATCATATTTACAAAAACAAGAGAGGTCGAGTTCATACCAGCTTCTCTCATCTCAATCACTTCATCATATGTCATCATTATTGCCTTTCACTTGCACAACCGAACAGTGTGGATAATAATAATAGTGCACGCGCATTGGACTAAGCTGGAATATGCAAGCATTCAATACAAGGGAGAAGACAAGGTAATATGTGCTCTTTGTTAGATCAACAATAATGCATATGAGAGCCACTCAACATTTTCATTATGGTCTTCTCCTCTCGACCCCCAAAGAAAAGAAATAAAACTATTTACATGGGAAAGCTCCCAACAAACAAAAGAAGAACGAGAAATCTTTTGGGTTTTCTTTTTTAATTACTACTACTACAGGCATGGAAAGTAATCTAGCTAAAAGCTACAACTAATTTTTTGTGTGTTTTTCTTAAGGGTTTTCGAGCACACAAGAAGAAAGTTGGAAAAGAAAATTAAACTAGCATGGATAGTACAATGAAAAAGTATGAGCACCGACAACTGGCATGAGTGTGTGAACATGAATGCAATGTCGGTGAGAAACGCGTACTCCCCCAAGCTTAGGCTTTTGGCCTAAGTTGGTCTATGCCCATGGATGGCCTGGCAGATATCCAAAGTTGTAGCAGGGGTCGTACTGAGGCAGCAGCTACTGCCTGAAGATCTGCAGCTTGGAGGCGAGCTACCTCCGTCCTCCTCTCGTACTCGTTCACCTCCTCCTTGGTTAAACAATATCTCACTTTTGCCTGAAAGTCAAAGAAACCAGGAGCAGGGAGAGAAACATGGACAGTGCGACGTTTGTAAAAGATTAGTCGGTATTGGAGGAACTATTTGGTCCTCTTAACAAACTGATGACGAACCATAGCATTACAATCTAGATAAGTAGGGGGCAACTCCATATCATTTCCATGTATGGGTACCTCAAGAAAATTAGCTAAACGGGTTGCGTAAATTCCACCGAACAAATCTCCATTAATATTGTTATTATGCAACCTACGTGCAACAATGGCCCCCAAGTTATATTGTCTATCTCCTAATACAGCACTCTTGAGAACACTAAGATCCGGAACACACATATGACATGCCTCATCCTTACCGTTTATGCATCTACCTATAAAGAGAGCAAAATAATATATTGCAGGAAAATGAATGCTCCCTATGGTAGCTTGTGTTATTTCTCTAGATTCCCCCACAGTGATACTAGCAAGAAATTCTTTAAATTCAGATTTGCGAGGTTCACTAACACTACCCCACTGCGGGAGTTTACAAGCAGTATTAAAATCTTCTAAGTCCATTGTATAAGATTTATCATAAAGATCAAATAGGACAATGTGAGAATTGCGTGATGATGTAGATTTAAATCTTCTCACAAAGGAATCAGTTAGGTAGTAATATTGGGGGCACTTATCTGACACGAAGCCCTCAAGTTCAGCATTACACACATACGCGTCAAATTCCTCCTTAATTCCTGCTTGGACCATAAAATCTTCTGACGACCATTCACAAGGCCGCAGTTGAGCTTCTCTTGGTAGTTCATAGTCCGGCTCACGTCTCGTGGGCCTGGGTCCTTGCTTCCTTGAGGAACCACCTTGGTACATTTTCCTAAACATATTTCTTCCTCTGAAAAATTTCTAAAATTTTTAGTAACTCAAAATAAAAGTGAGCCAAACTCAACAAAATTGATAGCAACTACTCCTACAAGTGCCTAGAGACTATATCATGCATTAAAACTACTTGGGACCATATAAATTTGACATGCAAGCTAAAAAACAGTGTCACCTAAGCAGCAAAAAATTGCAATAAATAAAGCACAAGAACAAAAACTAATTTGACCATTGGAGGAGTCACATACCGAAGAACAATCCCCCAAAGCAGTTTTGCGAATGAAGCTTTGAGCAAGGAGATCGAAAATTGCAGCAAGGTGAGCTAGAACACGGGTTTGAGCTGTGTGGTGATTTTTTCTGGAGGAAGATGAAGTGTGTGGGTGCAATAATAAGTGGAGGGGCCCATGTTGGGTCCACGAGGTAGGGGGCGCACCCCAGGAGGGTGGGTGCTCCCTCCACCCTCGTGGGCACATGGTGGGTCCCCCTGGTGTGTTCTTAGTGCCAAAAATTCTTAAATATTCTAGAAAAACTCATATAAAATTTTCAAGACATTCGGAGAACTTTTGTTTTCGGGGTATTTTTTATTGCAAGGATAATTCAGAAAATAGACAGAAAATACTATGTTTGGTTCATTTAATCTAAGTAACAGAAAGGAAAAAGAGGGTACAGGGAATTGTGCTTTCTAACTTCATCCATCTCATGCTCATCAAAAGGAATCCACAAACAAGGTTGATCAAGTCTTGTTAACAAACTCATTTCTAATAACATGAAACCGGAGAATTTTTGAATAACACTAGGTTACCTCAACAGGGATATGCACATCCCCAACAATAAGAATATCATATTTCTTCTTGATAGTAGGAAAAGGAAATTCAAAACCTCCAATAGTAATTGTTGGAATTTTTCCAATAGAATTAATACTGTGGACTTGAGGTTGTTTCCTCAGAAAGTGTACCATATGCTCATTACCGTTAACATGAAAAGTGGCATTGCCTTTGTTGCAATCAATAACAGCCCCTGCAGTATTTAAAAGGGGTCTACCAAGAATAATAGACATACTATCGTCCTCGGTAATATCAAAAATAACAAAGTCCGTTAAAATAGTAATGTTTGCAAACGCAACAGGCACATCCTCACAAATACCGATAGGTATAGCAGTTGATTTATCAGCCATTTGCAAAGATATTTCAGTAGGTGTCAACTTATTCAAATCAAGTCTACAATATAAAGAGAGAGGCATAACACTA
This sequence comes from Triticum dicoccoides, assembly GCF_002162155.2. NCBI lineage: Eukaryota > Viridiplantae > Streptophyta > Magnoliopsida > Poales > Poaceae > Triticum > Triticum dicoccoides. Next base: position 357,523,397 of record NC_041388.1, read on the forward strand.
ACACCGGCTCCAAGATCACATAAAGCAGTTTTAACATAGTTTCTTTTAATGGAGCATGGTATAGTTGGTACTCCTGGAGCTCCTAGTTTCTTTGGTATTCCACCCTTAAAAGTGTAATTAGCAAGCATGGTGGAAATTTCAGCTTCCAGTATCTTTCTTTTATTATTAACAATATCCTTCATGTACTTAGCATAAGGGTTCATTTTAAGCATATCAGTCAAACACATATGCAAAAAAATAGGTCTAATCATTTCAGCAAAGCGCACAAAATCCTCATCATCCTTTTTCTTGGATGGTTTAGGAGGAAAGGGCATGGGTTTCTGAACCCATGCTTCTCTTTCTTTATCGTGCTTCCTAGCAACGAAGTCTCTCTTATCATAACATCAATTCTTTGATTGTGGGTTATCAAGATCAACAGCAGGTTCAATCTCTACATCATTGTTATTTCTAGGCTGAGCATCAATATGAACATCATCATTAATATTATTGCTAGGTTCATGTTCATTACCAGATTGTGTTTTAGCATCAGAAATAGAAATATGATTGGGATTCTAAGGTGTGTAAACAACAGGTTCACTAGAAGCATGCAAAGTCCTATCAATTTTCTTTTTCTTCTTCTTAGAAGAACTAGGTGCATCAACATTAGTTCTCTAAGAATCTTGCTCAATTCTCTTAGGGTGGCCCTCAGGATACAAAGGTTCCTGAGTCATTTTACCCCCTCTAGTCATAACTCTAACAGCAATATCATTTTTCTTATTATTTAATTCATTGAGTAAATCATTCCGAGCTTTAAGTACTTGTTCTACTTGAGTGGTAATCATAGAAGCATGTTTACTAATGAGTTTAAGTTCACCTTTAACTCTAGACATATAATCACTCAAGTGTTCAATCATATAAGCATTTCGTTTCAATTGTCTACCAACATAAGCATTGAAGTCTTCCTGTTTAACCATAAAGTCATCAAACTCATCCAAGCATTGGCTAGCAAACTTAGTAGATGGGATTTCACATTTATCAAATCTATAGAGGGAATTTACCTTTACTACCTATGTCGGGTTATCAAGACCATGTATTTCTTCAATAGATGGTAAATTCTTAACATCTTCAGCTTTAATACCTTTTTCTTTCATAGATTTCTTTGCCTCTTGCATATCTTCAGGACTGAGAAATAGAATACCCCTTTTCTTCGTAGTTGGCTTAGGAGTTGGTTCAGGAAGTGTCCAATCATTTTCATTACTCAACATATTATTCAATAGTAATTCAGCTTGATCAACAGTTCTTTCCCTGAAAACACAACCAGCACAACTATCCAGGTGGTCTCTGGAAGCATCGGTTAGTCCATTATAAAAGATATCAAGTATATCATTTTTCTTGAGAGGATGATTAGGCAAAGCATTAAGTAATTGGAGAAGCCTCCCCCAAGCTTGTGGGAGAGTCTCTTCTTCAATTTGCACAAAATTATATATTTCCCTTAAGGCAGCTTGTTTCTTATGAGCGGGAAAATATTTAGCAGAGAAGTAATAAATCATATCCTCGGGGCTACGCACACAACCAGGATCAAGAGAATTAAACCATATTTTAGCACCACCCTATAATGAGAACGGAAACAACTTAAGGATAAAGTAATAGCGAGTTTTCTCATCATTAGTGAACAGGGTGGATATATCATTTAATTTAGTAAGATGTGCCACGACAGTTTCAGATTCATAGCCATAACAAGGATCAGATTCAACCAAAGTAATTAACTCAGGGTCGACAGAGAAATCATAATCCTTATAGGAAATAAAGATAGGTGAAGTAGCAAAAGCAGGGTCATATTTCATTCTAGCATTCAAAGACTTTTCTTTAATCTTAACTAATAATTTCTTAAGATCATATCTATCATTGCAAGCTAAAAAGTCTCTAGCAGTTTCTTCATCCATAACATAACCCTCAGGAACAACACACAATTCATATCTAGGGGGAGAATCTTCATCATCACTTTCATAAATATTATCAGTTTCAATACTTTCATTCTCTCTAACCCTAGCAAGTTGTTCATCAAGAAATTCACCTAGTGGCACAGTATTATCAAGCATTGAAGTAGTTTCATCATAAGCACCATGCAAAGTAGAAGTGGCATCATCAATAACATGCGACATATCAGAATGAATAGCAAGAGTAGGTGTCACAAGTTTACTCAAAACAGAAGGTGAATCAAGTGCAGAGCTAGATGTCAGTTCCTTGCCTCCCCTCGTAGTTGAGGGGAAAATCTTTGTTCTTTTATCTTTCAAGTTCTTCATAGTGATCAGAAGATATAAATCCCAAGTGACTCAAAGAATAGAGCTATGCTCCCCGGCAACGGCGTCAGAAAATAGTCTTGATAACCCACAAGTATAGGGGATCGCAACAGTTTTCGAGGGTAGAGTATTCAACCCAAATTTATTGATTCGACACAAGGGGAGCCAAAGAATATTCTCAAGTATTAGCAGCTGAGTTGTCAATTCAACCACACCTGGAAAACTTAATATCCGCAGCAAAGTATTTAGTAGCAAAGTAGTATGATAGTAGCGGTAATGGTAGCGAAAGTAATAGTTTTGGTGTTATAGTGATTGTAACAGTAACAACGGAAAAGTAAATAAGAAAATATCAATATATGAAAAGCTCGTAGGCAACAGATCAGTGATGGATAATTATGTCGGATGTGATTCCTCATGCAATAGTTATAACATAGGGTGACACAGAACTAGCTCCAGTTCATCAATGTAATGTAGGCATGTATTCTGAATATAGTCATACGTGCTTATGGAAAAGAACTTGCATGACATCTTTTGTCCTACCCTCCCATGGCAGCGGGGTCCTATTGGAAACTAAGGCATATTAAGGCATCCTTTTAATAGAGTACTGGACCAAAGCATTAACACATAGTGAATACATGAACTCCTCATACTACGGTCATCACCGTTAAGTATCCCAATTATTGTCACTTCAGGGTTAACGGATCATAACACATAATAGGTGACTATAGACTTGCGAGATATGATCAAGAACTCACATATATTCATGAAAACATAATAGGTTCAGATCTGAAATCATGGCACTCGGGCCCTAGTGACAAGAATTAAGCATAGCAAAGTCATAGCAACATCAATCTCAGAACATAATGGATACTAGGGATCAAATCCTAACAAAACTAACTCGATTACATGATAAATCTCATCCAACCCATCACCATCCAGCAAGCCTACGATGGAATTACTCACGCATGGTGGTGAGCATCATGAAATTGGTGATGGAGGAGGGTTAATGATGACGATGGCGATTGATTCCCCTCTCCGGAGCCCCGAACGGACTCCAGATCAGCCCTCCCAAGAGAGATTAGGGCTTGGGGGCGGCTCCGTATCATAAAATGCAATGAATCCTTCTCTCTGATTTTTTTCTCCCCGAACATGAATATATAGAGTTGGAGTTGAGGTCGGTGGAGCACCAGGGGGCCCGTGAGGCAGGGGGCGCGCCCAGGGGGGTAGGCGCGCCCCCACCCTCGTGGATATGGTGTGGCCCCCTGGCCTTGATTCTTTTGCCAGTATTTTTTATATATTCCAAAATATTCTCCGTTGATTTTCAAGTCATTCCGAGAACTTTTATTTCTGCACAAAAATAACACCATGGCAATTCTGCTGAAAACTGCGTCAGTCCGGGTTAGTTCCATTCAAATCATGCAAGTTAGAGTCCAAAACAAGGGCAAAAGTGTTTGAAAAAATAGATACGATGGAGACGTATCAGGGCTACTAAGGTAGTCCTGGATTCAGGGGTCCTCGGGTGTCCAGGCTATTTGGTATGGGTTGGACTAATGGGCCGTGCAGATATAAAGGGAAAGACTTTCCCCCGTGTCCAGGTAGGACTCCCCTATGTGTGGATGGCAAGATTGGTGTCCAGATATGTAATTTCTTTCCTCTGTGAACTGACTCTATACAAACCTAGGCCCCTCCGGTGTGTATATAAACCAGAGGGTTTAGTGTGTAAAGGCTATCAGAATTCATACAAGCTAGACATCTAGGGTTTAGCCATTACAATCTCGAGGTAGATCAAATGTTGTAACCCCTATACTCATCAAATACAATCAAGCACATTGGTACAAAATAATGCAATAAGCAACCGGCTATTTGACATGCCACGACCAAAGGCGAGCTGCGTGTGGGTCCTGAAAACGGATAGAGTAATCATTTAGTTAGCCTCTAGGGATTCCCATGTACGTCGGTGCTACATGTCAATCCAGTGTGTTTGTCCTTTGACAGGACCATTAATCAGGCCATCAAAGGAGGCCCGCATAAGAGAAACCTGAAGAAAAGGGAAAAGGAGATAGTAAAGTTATATGTGTGTCCGGGATCGGTCTAACCAAACTGTAGATCCCGGGCTGGCTTGTGCCTCCGTCGATGTCCATGGAATTTTGAGTGCGTAATTATGTACCCGTGGTACGAATGCCACTTCTTCATCTAGACTGGGACGGAGGCCGAATTGCTAATCGAGCTCTTGACAAGCCGCGTTGTCCTGTTGCAGTGTAGTCTGGAACCTCTTAATGATGTCCAGGGGCTCGGCAGCCGTACTATGGTGCTTCTTGAGAAGGCCGCTCTGTACCTTTGCTGCTAGGGCGGCAGTGTGCTCCTTTGTTCAGAGCGAGCGTTCAGTATTGCCATTGACTGTTATGACGCCGTGTGGACCAGGCATCTTGAGCTTGAGATAAGCATAGTGTGGTACTGCGTTGAATCTAGCAAACGCGGTTCATTCGAGCAGTGCGTGGTAGCCGCTGCGGAAGGGGACGATATCGAAGATTAACTCTTCGCTTCGGAAGTTGTCTAGAGAACCGAAGACCACCTCCAGCGTGATTGAGCCCATACAGCGGGCCTCTACGCCTGGTATGACTAGTTTAAAGGTAGTCTTTGTTGGTTTGATTCGTGAGAGGTTAATGCCCATCTTCCGCACTATGTCCTGATAAAGTAGGTTGAGGCTGCTACCACCGTCCATCAGGACACATGTTAGGTGAAACCCGTTGATAATTGGGTCGAGGACTAGTGCGGTTGAATCGCCATGGCGGATACTAGTTGGGTGATCTCGACGATCGAAGGTGATCGGGAATGATGACCATGGATTAAGTTTTGGGGCAACTGGCTCTACCGCGAAGACGTCCCTAAGTGCTCGCTTGCGCTCCCTTTTGGGGATGTGTGTAGCGTATATCATGTTCACCGTTTTCACTTGAGGGGGAAATTTCTTCTGCCCCCCAGTGTTCGGCTGTCAGGGCTCTTCGTCCTCGTCCTCACTTTGTGATCCCTTTTCCTTGTTTTTGGCATTTAACTTGCCAGCCTGTTTGAAAACCCAACAATCCCTGTTGGTATGATTGGCTTGTTTGTCTGGGGTGCTGTGTATCTGGCACGGAAGGCTGAGTATGCGATCCAGGCTAGATGGTCCCTCACTGTCCCTTTTGTAGGGCTTCTTTCGCTGGCCGGACTTGGAGCCATTGAATCCGGCGTTATCGGTGGTGTCATCGGTGTTGTCGCCATTGCTTTGGTGTTTGTTTCTATTGCGCCGGAGCTTGTCGGTGCTGTTTTTGGCCTTGGAGGGGCCTGTCTCGCTGGCTGTGTTTTTGCTACGAGCCAGCCAGTTGTCCTCACCCGCGCAAAAGTGGGTCATGAGTGTCGTAAGGGCTGCCATGGACTTCGGCTTTTATTGGCCAAGGTGGCGTGCTAGCCATTCGTCGCGGATGCTGTGTTTAAAGGCCGCTAGGGCTTTGGCATCCGGACAATCAACGATCTGGTTCTTTTTGGTTAGGAACCTAGTCCAGAATTTTCTGGCTGATTCTCCAGGTTGTTGAACTATGTGTCTTAAGTCATCGGCATCAGGTGGCCGGACATATGTACCTTGGAAGTTGTCAAGGAAGGCTTCTTCTAAGTCCTCCCAGCTGCCGATGGAATTTTTGGGCAGGCTATTTAGCCAGTGTCGAGCTGGCCCTTTGAGCTTTAGTGGGAGGTATTTGATGGCGTGGAGGTCGTCTCCACGGGCCATGTGGATGTGGAGAATAAAGTCCACAATCCATACTGTGGGATCGGTTGTTCCATCGTATGGTTCAATATTGACGGGCTTGAACCCCTCGGGGAATTCGTGATCCAGCACCTCATCTATGAAGCAGAGAGGGTGTGCGGCACCTCTATATCGGGCTGCGTCACGGCGCACCTTCGATGAAGTCCGTCCGCGGTTATCGGCCCGGGTGTGACTAGGTTTGTCACGTCCGAATAGGTAGCCGTCATCCCGAGTCGGGAAGCGTCCTCACGATCCGTAGATTGATCTGGTGTGTCCTGCTCTACTGTCCAGATCCTGCCGAAGGTCATATGTATGGTCCCGAGTTGTTATGTCCCTGTTTTTGCGAGGTGGTGGGGTGAAAGATGTCTGCGGCGCTAAATTCGAAAATCAATAACCGATCCAGCTCGGTATCCGCAGGCGTACCCGGTCCCGAACTTATAGCCGGAGATGAGTCCGGAGTTCCATTGACGCAAATATTGTGGGGTGCCGAGTCCGTGTGCGTCTCCAACGCCGCGGACTATGTGGCCTCGGATGACACAATTTGCTCCGGTTCTAAGGCCTTTGCAGCAATAGGGACCATCTCCTAGATGTGATCCGATGATAGATTTAAGTCATGTTCATCGGGGTGAGGGGGAGCGATCGCTGCGGTCTCAAATCCATTGAAGATCAAGTCTCCATGGATATCCGCGACGTAGTTCAAGCTTCCAAATCTGACCTGGTGGCCAGGGGCGTAGCTATCGATCTGCTCCAGATGGCCAAGCGAGTTGGCCCGCAGTACGAAGCCGCTAAACACGAAGATCTGTCCGAGGAGGAAAGTTTCTCCTTGGACAGTGTCACTATAGACGATTGAATGTGCCATCGAACCTTTCGTCGACGGCATAGTGGAACTCTCAATGAAAGCACCAATGTCGGTGTCAAAACTAGTGGATCTCGGATAGGGGGTCCCGAACTGTGCGTCTAGGATCGATGGTAACAGGAGACGGGGGACATGATGTTTACCCAGGTTCGGGCCCTCTCTATGGAGGTAATACCCTACGTCCTGCTTGATTGATCTTGATGAATATGAGTGTTACAAGAGTTGATCTACCACGAGATCGTAATGGCTAAACCCTAGAAGCCTAGCCTGTATGACTATGGTAATGAATATATATGGCCTTTCCGGACTAACCCCTCCGGTTTATATAGACACCGGGGGGATCTAGGGTTACATAGAGTCGGTTACATGAGAAGGAATCTTCATAGTCGGTCGCCAAGCTTGCCTTCACGTCAAGGAGAGTCCAATCCAGACACAGGTACATTCTTGAGGCCTTCATGTCTTCACAGCCCATCAGTCCGGTCCATGGATAACAGGCCGGACGCCCGAGGATCCCTTAGTCCAGGACTCCCTCAATGACATGGCATGTTCATATAGCTAGAAGCTAGCTATATTACTAATCATGCTCTTAGTGCGGTATCATAGACCAAATAATGAGTTGACATTGTATTGAAAGAAGAGAGAGGAGGGAAATGTATCGTAGGCAAAGTAGCGGAGATCTGATCTGATGTGGCTTATCTTCCTGTTTTTTGCCCCTTCTCTTCTCTCCATAACTAGGCCACATAGTTGACATGCTAATATGATCCATATAAACCAATTAAATGCAATATGACTTATACGACACCTCAGTGACAATGCATTATGGTGATTGTCCTATTCTACTAACCATCATGACGTGTTATGACTCAAGCATTGGGAGTGCCCTTACCCTCCACCACAAAATAAAAAAACAAATTTATGGTCACAACTAGTCTTCTTCGGCAAAATAAATCAAATAGTACATCATTTTTATCCAAGCCCAGTGAACTAATAGTCCGTGGCGACTTCATCAATCTCAGTGGGAGGAGATGTTTCCGTCGACCACGAAGGCGTATGTGGTGACTTCGTCAATCTCAAGATGATGTGCAGGTTCAGTCTCTCCGAGGTGCTCATAGGAATAGGGTGTGAAGTGAGTGTATGTGCATATGTATGAGCGTCTACGTCCGTACTGTGTTAAAAGAAAATCCAGTGTAACGAAGACACAATTTCAGGCATTACCGACACGTACAAAAGAAAATCCGATACGTCCGTACATATCTCACCACCACATGACCAAACCCCGATGCATCGCTACGGTTATGCTCAGAACAAAAGACATAAAAGCTAAATGCAGCTAGAGTATAGTACGTAAGTAGTGGAGAGGTATTATTGTACGCGGACTAGGAGCAGTATGAGGGATGTGCGCATCCTCCGACCACGAGATGTTTTTCCATCTCGTTTCGAAAAAGGCGGTGCTACTACTAAGAATTATTAATATAAGAATGTGCATTGCGAAGATAACAATAACAATAATAATAATAATAAGAAACCGACATTCATTCATCGGAAGACATGTGCACGAACACAAGAATGGCTCGCCGCTCGTTATCACCGTATTCCGACGAGATTGTAGAATGTCGACCCGGTCAGTCCTGGCCCATGAGAGGCACTGAATCCGCACACGCATCCAATCCGAAAGAGAGACGAGGAGGAAGGAAAAATCCATCTTGGAGAGAGAGAGAGAGAGGAGGGAGCACAAGAAGCATGTCCCTCGGGCGAGACTCTCCCTGTCATGAGCTCCCCCTTAAAAAAAGGGTACAGTGCTCTACCTACAGGGAGGGACGGAGAAAGCAGAATAGGATAGCGAGAGCCCGAGACAAACCCTGGGGGCACGGGGAAAAAGAATCCCAGGCGCACGAGCTCACACAGCCTTTTCAGTCCAACAAACAAAATCAGATCCATCAATCTTCCTTCCCCTACAATATACTACTACTACAACCAAAACCTACATTCATGTAGTATAGTTAATCCCATTTTCTATAGTGTGCGTGTGTGTGTCTCAATAATAGTACAGTATTGTATTATTAGTATTTCATTTGTGCGTGTGAGTAGTTTACCACAGACCTTCGGGTCCATAGTTATTAGCTAGATGGCTTCTTCTCTCTCTTTGGTTCTCAATACAAAGTTCTCCTCGATGTTCTTGGAGACCTAATTGATGCAATACTTTTTGCAGTGTGTTTGCCGAGATCCGATGAATTATGGGTTTATGATCAAGATTATCTATGAACAATATTTGATTCTTCTCTAAATTCTTATATGCATGATTTGATATCTTTCCAAGTCTCCTCGAATTATCGGTTTAGTTTGGCCTACTAAATTGATCTTTCTTGCAATGGGAGAAGTGCTTAGCTTTGGGTTCAATCTTGCGGTGCTTGTCGTGGTTCTAAGACTGATAGTAGAATTTGGGGTACGAAAGTAGAGGCAAGATCCTAGCTATGGAGGAGTTGTACGCACGAGTTTTACGAGTTCAGGCCCTTGCCGGAGGAAGTAACAGCCCTACGTCTCGGAGCCCGAAGGCGGTCGACTGAATATATGCGTGTGAATTACGGAAAGTGTGAACCCCTGTCCCAAAGGAGGGGGGTGGCTTATATAGAGTGCGCCAGGACCCCAGCTCCCCTCCGTTACACAGGGTTCAATGCCCATAAAGGAGGAGCGTTACTGGTAACGTCTGAAGTAAAGTGTTGTAAATGCTCATAAAGCTATGGTTTAAACCCTGACCGTTGCAGAGTGGAAGGTTTCTCATCTTCTGGTGGTCGAGTGTCTTCAAGGTGGTCGAGTGAGCACATCTTCATGGTCGAGTGGATGATGGTTTCTCTTCGATTGCTTCTGATTCTTTGTAGAGATGTCCTTGGGGAGGGTATGTTGGACAGATCCATGACCCTACCCTAGGTACATAGCTTCATCATTAGCCCCCGAATGGATCAGGGTTTGAGTGAGGAAGGAGTTGGGGACACTTCCGACCCATTCTTTGTGCCATGAGTATATCTTGTTCTGGAACAGTGAGTTGAGGGGACGCCGTCGACTCCTTTTGCAGTCGCCTTGGTCCATTCTTGGTTTTTGTCGAGTGAATTTTCGCGGTAGAATTCCAAATGATAATGTAGAGGATGTTTGTCTTCAGTCTGGCAAGTTGCTCTGCTCTCTGCGGATTTCGAATTTTGGGAAGTGCGCCAGACGGGCGGAACCGTGGTTATCGGGACGGATTAGGCAAGTCTCCTCGATCCCTGCGCCACCTTTTTCGCCACGTACTGCACGCGCGACTGTTGCGGGATTTGTTTAGATCGTCTGGGTCCACCAGTCAGTCACTCGGGGGACGACCTTATAAAAGGCACCGGACTAGGCCCCTGCCCCGTGCGCTCCCATTCTCTCTTCTTCTTCCCCCGATCTCTCTGCCACGCTCGCTTCCACTCTCGTCGCCAGACCCTTGCTCGAACTCGACCCGTCGCCATTGGGAAAGAGAAGACGGTGGCGCTGGAGCGCGCGAAGAAGGCGACCACGAAGGCGAAGGGCAAGCGGACCAGCCGGGGTGGATCCTCGTCGAGATCCGGCCTGCCGCCGGGCTGGATCCAGGGTGACTGGATCCGCTCGACAATCACCCAGGACGACCTCGACGACCTGGTGGAAGGGGGACTAATCCCCCACAAGTCGGCACGGCTCCCGGGGAGCGAGACCGAGCCGCAGCCAAGGGAGGGTGAGTGTGTTCTCCTCGCCACCCACGTACATCACGGATTCTCACTGTCTCCCCATCCTTTTTTCCGGGGTTTTTTGAACTTCTTTGGGGCTCAGCTCCACCATTTCACTCCAAACACCATAGTCTATCTGGCTGCTTTCGTGTCAATGTGTGAAAATTTCTGGCGCTGTCGACCGCACTTGGGTCTTTTCAAACACATCTTCACCTGCCGCTCCCAGTCGGTCAAAAAGGCCAATCCGAGTGACGAGAGGACACAAGTGATCCAGATGTGCGGGGGTCTGGGGATCCAGATGAGGAGCAAGAGTACCTTCCTAGCCATGACCCTTCCCGACTCGGAGGGTGATTCCATTCGACCACTCGCATCAGCCGGAGCAGGTATGATTCTATTTTATCAAGTATCTTTCCGATTCACTGTGCGACATCTTGTTGATGGTCGACTGAATTTCTTTCGATCGTTGTCTTTTCAGGCCCTCATCGACATGTACTCAATGCCCAACGGAGTGCAGAAGCAAGACGTTGAGGAAGAAGCGAGCGGGGGCGAGAGTGGCGAGGGGCACTCGGATGCCGAGAAGGACGAGGAGAGCGACGAATCGACTGATGACGAAGAAGTCGACTCGCCTCCTCGCAGGGAGAGGAGATCCAAACACGCTCATGACCCGGCGAGCGCTCCGGACTTGGTGACCGCGCCGATTGGACAGTCTTCGAAGCGTCCCAGGACGTCTTCCCCAACGCCGGCTGAGAAGGCGCCACAGCGGTCCAAAGTTGTGCCGCCTCCAGCGCCGAAAGCCACCTCCTCCAAACTGCCAAAGGCTTTGCCCAGGATCAAAGTGACCGCCCCTACTATCTCCGGGTAATCATCTGACTTGTCCTTTTCGTTGACTCAATTAACCGGATGTAACCGATTGAATGCGGGTCTTTGCAGTGCTGCTACATTAGGAACCTCTTCTCTCCAGTACCAGGACGAGGAGATGGAAGATGCGGTAACCTCCAACCCAGGTATAAACTCTTGTGATTTTGTTCTTGATTCCTTGGTCGATTGCATTCTAGTGGTTCACTTGGGGTCGAATGATCTGCCTTGCAGCTCCACCTAACGTCATCGATCTTCCAGATGACGATGAAGATGTGGCTCTTAAGCCTAGGAAGAGCAAGAAGGTAGTAGCTGGCAGGATGTCTCGGCAAGAACCAACTACGACACCTCCCGTCCGTCAACCTAAAGACGCAGGAAGGGCCTCTGTGACCTTCGCTGCACCCTTGTCGAGTGAGCACCCCGCATCGTCGACTACACCTGTGATTCCTTCAGTCATCCAACTCCACGCCACGGAGCTCCAAGTCGCCGTACCTGGGTCGTCTGCTCACTTTTTCACCAGCTATCCCGTCACGGACAACCAGTCAGAAGCGGCTGCGGAAGCCATCCGACAGGCTGACATGATGATGGAGCGGGTGAAGACGGTGCATGAGAACAGCCAGGCTGCCTACGACGCCAGTGCTGCTCTTCGGGCCAATGTCCAGGTGAGTAGACTTTCCGACTGCTTTTGCTCTATGAGGATATGTTACCCAAAAAATCTTCTTCTACACAATCTCCTATTGTTTGCGTCGAATTAGGGCACCCACTGGGTGTTTTGTTGTTTTTGGTAGTTTCGTTCTTCCACTTGGTCTGGGCGAGTGGGATCTGAACCGGTGGGGGCACGCTAAGTGCACCCATTGGGTGTAGTCCCCGAGACCGCGGTCGACTGCTGGCAGTCGACTAGGGTCCGAGTTCTACTTTCCTTTCTTTTTCATTTCTTACACTCGACTCAGGTGGACCGGTCGAGTAGGATCTGAACCGGTGGGGGCACGCCAAGTGCACCCACTGGGTGTAGTCCCTGAGACCGCAGTCGACTGCTGGCAGTCGACTGTGGTCTGAAAAACTTTTTTTTGGTCCGGGAGGACCGGTCGAGTTGGGTCTTAGTCAGCGGGGGCACGCCAAGTGCACCCGCTGGGTGTAGCCCTTGAGACCGCAGTCGACTGTGTGCAGTCGGCTGGGGTCTAAGCGAACTTCTTTAGGTTTTATTCACTCGGAAGTAAACAACCTTTGATCTTATCGACTGATCCGTCTTTCGCCTTCTGCAGAAGTCTTGTACTCTTATTTCCAAGTTTGCTGAACTTGAGGAGAAGCAGAGGCAACTCAACCTCGACTTGGAATTGGCCCAGTAGAATCTGAAGAAAGCTCGAGGCGAAGCCGCTGGTATGGAAGGTAACTGACTGTCGAATGACTTTCAATATATTTCTTTGATCTCTTCTTTGATTCGATTGCTTCTTTTGCAGAGAAAATGAAGTTGGCTCTGGAGAAGAAGGACTCGGACCTCGACGCTGCGCAAAAAGCAGCCCAAGATAAAACTGCTCTTGCAGACCAGAAGCTTGCTTCAATCGGAACGCTGGAAGGGGAGGTGAACAAACTAAAATTTTGTCTTAATGAAGCTAACCGCGAAGTGACCAGTCTGAAGAAGGACAAGGTTGTCCTGAATGAAAAGTTGGAGTCTGCGATCCGCAAGAGGAATGACACAGAAGCTTATCTGAGGACTCTTGCCAAGAAACTCTATCTCACGCTGGAAGGTATTTCTTTTAAACCGACTGTGTTGATGCTTGCGATCAGATCTTGCTCGGTCGATTCACTAATTGTTTGGCTGCAGAATTCTGCCAAGACTTCGACGAGGAAACTGGAAGGGTCGAGACGGTTCTGGACCCTATCACTTCTCCAGTCTGCGACGAAACTGCAATGAATGTGCTCCGACTGGAGTCCCGTATTGCAAGCGCCACAAGCTACATCGTGCGCCTGAAGGAGGTAGTCGCCCGAATCGACTCATCGCTTTGGCCGGGGGCGACGCTTCAAAATGACATGGAATCCCTGATGACTCGACTGAACGAGATCCTTGACCGAGTGCAAGAATGGAAGAAATCCTCCGCACGGTGTGGTGCTGACGTGGCGCTGTCCTTGGTGCGAGTCCATTGCAAGGAGGCTCGTGAAGACAAGCTGGCTGCAATCAAAGTTGCTAACACCAAAAAGCATGACTTCTAGTCCTTCATGGAGACTTTCATTGCTGCCGCCACTCGGATCACTGATGGGATCGACCTGGACTTATTCGTGGAGCCTGTCAGCCCTCCTTTGGCCGAGTGAACAAACTTATGAAACTTGAATTTGCTTCAAATTTGCCTCAGAATCCCGAGTGATTGCTGTAACCATTGAGATTCTTTGGGCTTAATGCCCGAGTACTTTTGATTTGCTGCTTGGAACTTTTAGGATTTGTCCGAATTTGGTTTATCTCCAAATGTGGTTGTGTTTGCCTTCGAATGGACTTTGCTCACTGCTCGGAATAGTCTTTGCGCTGGAGATGCAGCTCTGAGGTGGTGGCTCCAGTCGACCTGCGCTTCGTCGTCCTTGCGGATAGGGATGGAGCGGACGTTGTACTTGTGCCGTAGCTCCGAAGGAGAAGGTTGCAGTCGACCTGCACCTCGTTGTCCTTGTGGATAGGGATGGAGCATATGTTGTACTTGTGCCGTAGCTCCGAAGGAGAAGGTTGCAGTCGACTTGCACCTCGTCGTCCTGGAGAATAGGGATGGAGCATACGTTGTACTTGTGTCGTAGCTCCTAAGGAGAAGGTTGCAGTCGACCTGCACCTCGTCGTCCTTGCGGATAGGATGGAGCGTATGTTGTACTTGTGCCGTAGCTCCGAAGGAGAAGGTTGCAGACGACCTGCACCTCGTCGTCCTTGCGGATAGGGGTATGTTTCAGACTTAGGCGAGTACTGGACTGCAGCTAAGACCCCCGAGTGGGAGGATTGCTCTCCACTCGGTAAGATTTTTTCAAACTTAGGCGAGTACTGGATTGCAGCTAAGCCTCCTAGTGAGAGAACTTAGGCGAGTACTGGACTGCAGCTAAGCCCCCGAGTGGGAGGATTGCTCTCCACTCGGTAGGATTTTTTTAACTTAGGCAAGTACTAGACTGCAGCTAAGCCCCCGAGTGGGAGGATTGCTCTCCACTCGGCAGGATTTTTTCAAACTTAGGCGAGTACTGGACTGCAGCTAAGCCTCCTAGTGAGAGAACTTAGGCGAGTACTGGACTGCA
>NC_041388.1:357538385-357546395 GCF_002162155.2 Triticum dicoccoides
TGGACTGCAGCTAAGCCCCCGAGTGGGAGGATTGCTCTCCACTCGGTAGGATTTTTTCAAACTTAGGCGAGTACTGGACTGCAGCTAAGCCCCCGAGTGGAAGGATTGCTCTCCACTCGGTAGGATTTTCTTCAAACTTAGGCGAGTACCGGACTGCAGCTAAGCCTCCTAGTGAGAGAACTTAGGCGAGTACTGGACTGCAGCTAATCCCCCGAGTGGGAGGATTGCTCTCCACTCGGTAGGATTTTCTTCAAACTTAGGCGAGTACCGGACTGCAGCTAAGCCTCCTAGTGAGAGAACTTAGGCGAGTACTGGACTGCAGCTAAGCCCCTGAGTGGGAGGATTGCTCTCCACTCGGTAGGATTTTCTTTCGAACTTAGGCGAAACGGTTTCGCGACTAAGCCCACCCACTGGGGGATTTCAGAAGTAAATAAGAACATAACAATTGAATGATAGGACCATAAGCTCTTGTCTTTGATAAACAAATTGCAAAGGTGTTTCTTATTACATTTTATTCGAACGAGTGCTTAAGTATAAAAGGGGCGGAGCAGCTCCACATTTCAAGCCCGTGTCTCATCTTTCTGATGCTCAATAGTGTAAAGATGGTATGCTCCATTGTGGAGAACTTTGGTGATGATGAAGGGGCCTTCCCAAGTCGGGGCGAGCTTGTGTGGTTTATGTTGATCTACTCGAAGAACCAGCTCTCCTTCTTGAAAGGCTCGACCCTTCACATTTCTGGCGTGGAATCGACGCAAGTCTTGCTGATAAATGGTCGACCGGATCAAGGCCATCTCTCTTTCCTCCTCTAAGAAATCGACTGAATCTTGCCGGGCCTGCTCTGCTTCCTCTTCGGAGAAGAGCTCGACTCGGGGTGCGTTGTGGAGCAGGTCACTTGGCAGAACAGCTTCGGCTCCATAAACTAAGAAGAAAGGAGTTCGTCTGGTCAACCGATTAGGACTTGTCCTTAAACCCCACAGAACTGACGGAAGTTCATCAACCCAAGCGCCTGCTGGGTGTTTGAGATCATGCATCAGTCATGGTTTCAGTCCTTTGATAATTAGGCCATTGGCTCTTTCTGCTTGTCTGTTCGACTGCGGATGAGCGACCGAAGCATAGTCGACTCGAGTGCCTTGAGAAGCGCAAAAAGCTCTGAACTCATCAGAATCGAAGTTCGACCCATTGTCCGTGATGATGCTGTGTGGGACTCCATATCTGAATGTCAATTCTCTGATAAAACTGACAACGGTGCTAGCATCAAGATTCTTGATAGGTTTAGCTTCGATCCATTTGGTAAACTTGTCGACTGCAACGAGCACATGAGTGAAGCCGCTCCTGCTAGTTCTCAGTGGTCCAACCATATCCAGTCCCCAAATAGCAAAAGGCCAGATGAGGGGGATGGTCTTCAGGGCTGACGCTGGCTTGTGAGACATGTCGGAGTAAAACTGGCAGCCTTCACATCTGTCGACTTTATCTTTCGCCATTTCATTTGCTCGTGGCCAATAGAATCCAGCTCGGTATGCTTTAGCCACAATGGCCCGAGAGGACGCATGGTGACCACAGGTCCACGAGTGGATGTCATTGAGGATCATTCGACCTTCTTCTGGTGTTATGCATTTCTCACCGACTCCAGTCACGATTTCCCTAAACAGTTGTCCTCTTATCACAGTAAAGGCCTTGGATCGACGGACGATCTGTCAAGCCTCTTCCTCATCCTATGGGAGTTCTTTCCTGAGGATGTACGCAATGTAAGGCACCGTCCAGTCGGGAGTAATGGCCAGAATCTCCATGATCAGGTCGACCACGGCTGGGACCTCGACTTCAGTCGGATCTGTGGCGCTCTTAGGTTGTGGGGGCTCTTCAGTAAAAGGATCTTCCTGAACTATCGGCGTGTGAATATGCTCCAAAAACACATTGCTGGGAATGGCTTCTCTCTTGGAACCTATCTTTGCCAAGTCATCAGCTGCTTGATTTTTCAGTTGGGTATGTGGTGGAGCTCTAAACCCTCAAACTTCTTCTCAAGCTTCCGCACCGCATTGCAGTAACCAGTCATGGCTGGGCTTCTGACGTCCCACTCCTTCATCACTTGATTAACTACCAAATCTGAGTCTCCATAGACCATGAGGTGACGGACGCCGAGTGAGATGGCCATGCGCAACCCATACAAGAGTGCTTCATATTCTGCTTCATTATTGGAGGAATCAAAGTGAATATGGAGGACATATCTGAGCCTGTCTCCTCGGGGGGATACCAGAACTACCCCAGCACCAGAACCATTCAGCATTTTGGATCCGTCAAAGAACATGGTCCAGTGCTCCGAGTGAACTTGAGTCGGCAGTTGCTGTTCGATCCACTCGGCGAGGAAATCTGCTATTGCTTGGGACTTGATAGCTTTCTTTGCCTCAAACTTGATATCCAAGGGAACGAGTTCAATCACCCATTTTGCCACTCGACCAGTTGCATCTTTGTTGTGCAGAATCTCTGACAATGGAGCGTCGCTGACGACTGTAACAGAGTGATCCAAGAAATAGTGTGCAACCTTCTTCGTGGTCATGTAAATCCCATAGACAAGCTTATGATAGTGAGGATATCTCTGCTTTCACGGGGCCAGGACTTCAGAAATATAATAAACTGGGCATTGAACTTTATAAGCTTTTCCTTCTTCTTCCCGCTCGACCATAAGTACTGTACTGACGACTTGTCCAGTGGCTGCTATATAAAGCAGTAGAGGCTCTTTGCTGATTGGAGCAGCAAGCACCGGCTAGGTGGAAAGCAGGGCTTTTAGCTCTGCAAACGCTGCATCAGCTTCTAGGGCCCACTCGAACTTGTCTGATTTCTTCATCAGTCGGTAAAGAGGCAGCGCCTTTTCACCGAGGCGAGAAATGAATTGACTTAGGGCAGCCAAGCAACCAGTAAGCTTCTGGACATCATGCACACGCACAGGGCGTTTCATTCGGAGTATAGCGCCCACTTTCTTTGGGTTAGCATCGATTCCTCGTTCGGAAACAAGGAAACTGAGTAACTTTCCGCCCGAAACTCCAAACGTGCACTTTCATGGATTGAGCTTGATATCATACCTTCTGAGGTTGGCAAAGGTTTCAGCAAGGTCAATCAGTAGGTCAGAACCTTTACGTGACTTGACCACAATGTCATCCATGTATACTTCCACATTCCGACTGATCTGAGTGAGCAGGCACTTCTGAATCATTCGCATGAATGTGGCTTAGGCATTCTTCAAACCGAATGGCATTGTGACATAACAGAAGCACCCAAATGGGGTGATAAAAGCTGTTTTTATCTTGTCGGGTCCGTACAGACGGATCTGGTGGTACCCGGAATAGGCGTCCAAAAAGGACAAACGCTCGCACCCTACAGTCGAGTCGACTATCTGGTCGATGCGAGGGAGAGGAAAGTGATCTTTCGGGTAGGCCCGATTGATATGCTTGAAATCAATGCACATGTGAAGTGAGTCGTCCTTCTTTGGAACCATGACAACATTGGCTAACCACTCGGAGTGGTAAATCTCTCAGATAAACTCAGCTGCCAAAAGCCGAGCCACCTCTTCACCGATTGCCTTTCTCTTCTGTACGGCGGACCGTCGAAGATGCTCTTTGACTGGTTTCACCTTTGGGTCGACTCGGAAACGATGCTCAGCCAGTCCCCTGGGAACACCCGGCATGTCAGAAGGCTTCCATACAAAGATGTCCTAGTTGTCACGGAGGAACTGGATGAGCGCTTCTTCCTATTTGGAGTCAAGTGTGGTTGAAATGTGAGTCAGAGCAGCATTGGGATCTGTCGGGTGAATGTGAATCGACTTCGTTTCACCGGACGACTGGAATGCTGAATCTGTGGCTGGCTTCTTGGCTCGCAACAAGTCACTAGGATCTGCATTTTTCTGGTATTCTTGCAATTCTACCACGGCCATCTGAGCATCGGTGATCTTTGAGCCCTTCTGGGAGCACTCTTGTGCCTTCTTACGATTACCAGAGATAGTGATCACTCCTTTGGGACCAAGCATCTTCAGTTTGAGGTACACGTAACACGGTCAAGCCATAAATCGTGCATAAGCTGGCCTGCCCAGAATTGCATGATAAGCACTCTAGAAATCCACAACTTCAAATGTCAACTTTTCTTTGCGGTAATTTTTAGAATCACCGAAAACCACGTCGAGCGCAATCTGACCAAGGGATGCAACCTTCTTGCATGGGATGACCCCGTGGAAACTCATGTTGCTTTCACTGAGTCTGGACATCGGAATGCCCATTCCCTTCAACGTCTCTGCATACAGTATGTTCAGGCCACTGCCACCGTCCATCAGGACCTTTGTCAGTCGAGTGCCTTCGACCACCGGGTCGACCACCAGTGCTTGCCTCCCAAGGGTGGCTATGTGCGCTGGATGGTCAGACTGGTCGAATGTAATGGCAGTCTGTGACCACTTCAAGTAACTGGGTGTCACTGGAGCGACCATGTTCACTTCTCTGTTGATAACTTTCAATCGACTCTTGCTCTCAACGTCAGCAAAAATCATCAGAGTGGAATTCACATGGGGATAACCATCATCATCTCCTTCCTCATCTTCAGCCTTGTCTGCTTCCTTCTCCTTTTCCTTGGGTTGTTTCTCTCGGAATTGCTGGATTAGGAGCCGACACTGCCGAGTGGTGTGCTTCGGGTAAATGAAATTACCCTCTTCATCTTTTTTGGTGTGGATGTGGCACGGCAAATCCAACACGTCATTTCCATCTTGATCTTTTACTTTCTTGGGGTTCCACGGCCCCTTGGGCTTCCCCTTGAACTTTCCTTGAACCACCGCCAAGGCTTCACCAGGAGCAGCTGGCTCGGCCTTGCGCTTTTGTTTCCGACCGGAGTTTCCTCCTCCGGCTTCGTGGGCGACTGCTTTGTGCTTGCCACTCCGGAGTCGTTCTTCTTCTTCACCATTGGCATACTTGGTGGCAATTTCTATCATCCGAGCTAGAGTCATATTTCCTGTCCGTCCGAATTTCACATTCAACTCCCGATACCTGACACCTTCCTTAAAGGCACAAATTGCCTGATGATCTGACACATCTTCTACCGTGTGTTGTAGGGTGATCCACCTCTGGATATAATCCCTCAAAGTTTCATTCGGTTTCTGAACACAACATTGTAATTCTGTCAAACCTGCCGGCCGTTTGCAAGTGCCTTCGAATGTTCTGACAAACACTCGGGCGAGATCTTCCCAAGTATAGATGCTGCCAGGCGCCAACTGATTCAGCCATGCTCTAGCCGAGCCCTCCAACATCAGAGGAAGGTGTTTCATGGCCACTTCATCATTGCCACCACCAATCTGGACAGCCACTCGGTAGTCTTCAAGCCAAGTGTCAGGCTTGGACTCTCCGGTGAACTTACTGACTCCAGTCGCCAACCTGAAGTTGGGGGGAATCACCGCAGCTTTGATAGCTCTCTGAAGCACTCTGGACCTGAGACATGCACCCTGTTGCTGGTTTGCGGATCTCTGTCATGGCCCTCTCGGTGAGCTCTGTTTCTGTCGACCAAGCCCTGCATGAGAATAGATCTCGCATCAAAGCCTGGCTCCCTTGGGTCGACTGGAATACCTCGTCCGACACTGTGAGGGCGTCTGTCTTCATGTGGCCGAGGCACGTATGACCCACTTCTTGGAGGAGGCGTGGGCACTCGACGGCGATCATCACGATCGGCTCGGCGATCATACTGCTCTCGGTTTCTGTACTGATCACGTCGATCTCCACGTCCCTCACGCCTCGGGGGCAATCTTGGGCTATGGGCCGACTGAACTGTGTCTGCGACCACGGATCTGCTATGGATCCTATTCCGCAACTGAGATACGACCATATTCTGCTCTCCCGTTGCCCGGAGCAAGGCTCTGATCTGCACCAGACCTCGGCCAGCTTCTGATTGGGAAGGTTGGATCGACTCTGCTATCCGGGCAGCAGCTGCTAGATTCTGGATCGGGGTTCGGTATACCTGAGTCGGAGGTGGAAAAAGATGGTGTCGACTGGACTCAGGAGCACGTTGTCGAGTGCGATCGTCGAGTGCGTGCTGGAGGTTCTCTAGTCGAGTGCGCTCAGCCAGGTTGGCCAAGCGCGCCTGCTCCAAGGTCTGGGCCTCAGGGGTTTCTCCAACTATAGGAGTATGCAATGCATCCATGTTCCGGCAGCGAAGTTCCTCCCTCTGCTGCGAGGAGAGGGGTTCGGGGCGGTACTCCTCGTGAACGCGTGATGGATCGCCGTTCCCGTCGCCTCCGTCTTCACGGTTGAAGCTAGGAGGGCTGTGTGGTCCATTGACCATCAGGACTTCCACCGCCGAGTCGCTGCTGTCGCACTCGGATGCGGTCTCTATGGAGCCAGTCGACAGGTCGAACATGCTGTAGAGAGTTTCGTCGGGCTCGATCGCCGTGACTTGAGGGGTGGCCGACTGGCGGGCCACCGCATACTTCACCCACCGCTGAAGCCTCGACCGACCGGAGCGTTTGCTCCGGTGGGCCGCAGGGAGGGGGAAAGCTGCTGGAGTCGACTAATACTGGGTCGACGGCTGCCGCGGGAGGACGCCGCGGATGCACGCGCGAAAGTGCGTCGCCCCACGGGCGGGGAGCGCGTCGGCGTCGAGTGGAGCCTCCTGAAGCCAAGCGGAGTCATCGGCGACAAACACGAGTGCGCTGAGACGGATCTCGCGGCCCTCAGCCAAACCTCCGCCTGGAACCATGATGAAGGGGATCGGAAAAATTGCAACTTCTCCAACAAGTCGCTAAGACACCTGCCCCACGATGGGCGCCAACTGTCGTGGTTCTAAGACTGACTGTATAATAGGGGGTTAGGAATGTAGAGGCAAGATCCTAGCTATGGAGAAGTTGTACGCACGAGTTTTACGAGTTCAGGCCCTTCCTGGAGGAAGTAACAACCCTACGTCTCGGACCCCGGAGGCGGTCGACTGAATATATGCGTGTGAATTACAGAAAGTGCGAACCCCTATCCCAGAGGAGGGGGGTGGCTTATATAGAGTGCGCTAGGACCCCAGCTCCCCTCCGTTACACAGGGTTCAATGCCCATAAAGGAGGAGCATTACTGGTAACGTCTGAAGTAAAGTGTTGTAAATGCTCATAAAGCTATGGTTTAAACCCTGACCGTTGCAGAGTGGAAGGTTTCTCATCTTCTGGTGGTCGAGTGTCTTCAAGGTGGTCGAGTGAGCACATCTTCATGGTCGAGTGGATGATGGTTTCTCTTCGACTGCTTCTGATTCTTTGTAGAGATGTCCTTGGGGAGGGTATGTTGGACAGATCCATGACCCTACCCTAGGTACATAGCTTCATCAGTGCCCGATCCTAGTGACAGAAAGGGAACCGACACGTATGTATTGTATTGTTGCCATCGAGGATAAAAAGATGGGGTTTATATCATATTGCTTGAGTTTATCCCTCTACATCATGTCATCTTGCCTAATGCGTTACTCTGTTCTTATGAACTTAATACTCTAGACGCATGCTGGATAGCGATCGACGTGTGGAGTAATAGTAGTAGATGCAGAATCGTTTCGGTCTACTTGACACGGACGTGATGCCTATGTTCATGATCATGCCTAGATATTCTCATAACTATGCGCTTTTCTATCAATTGCTCGGCAGTAATTTGTTCACCCACCGTAATATATGCTATCTTGAGAGAAGCCACTAGTGAAACCTATGGCCCCCGGGTCTACTTTACATCATATAAGTTTCCGATCTATAATTCTAGTTTACTATTTATTTTGCAATCTTTACTTTTCAATCTATACAACAAAAATACCAAAAATATTTATCTTATTATCTTTATCAGATCTCACTTTTGCAAGTGGCCGTGAAGGGATTGAAAACCCCTTTATCGCGTTGGTTGCAAGGTTCTTGATTGTTTGTGCAGGTACTAGGCAATTTGCGTGTAGTCTCCTACTTGATTGATACCTTGGTTCTCAAAAACTGAGGGAAATACTTACGCTACTTTGCTGCATCACCCTTTCCTCTTCAAGGGA
>NC_041388.1:357546572-357559823 GCF_002162155.2 Triticum dicoccoides
GGTGACCCGATATGTAACCAGTACCCTCCAGAATACTTTCGGTGTCCGAATACCATCATCCTATATATATTTACCTCTCGACCATTTCGAGACTCGTCGTCATGTCCGTGATCTCATCCGAGACTCCGAACAACATTCGGTCACCAAATCACATTACTCATATAATACTATATCGTCATCGAACGTTAAGCGTGCGGACCCTACAGGTTCGAGAACTATGTAGACATGACCGAGACACCTCTCCGGTCAATAATCAATAGCGGAACCTGGATGCCCATATTGGCTCCTACATATTCTACGAAGATCTTTATAGGTTGAACTATTATGACAACATATGTAATTCCCTTTGTCTATCGGTATGTTACTTGCCCAAGATTCGATCATCGGTATCTTCATACCTAGTTCAATCTCGTTACCGGCAAGTCTCTTAACTCGTTCCATAATACATCACCTCGTAACTAACTCCTTAGTTGTTTTCTTGCAAGCTTGTGATGTGTATTACTGAGAGGGCCCAGAGATACCTGTCTGATACTAGGGGTGACAAATCCTAATCTAGATCTATGCCAACTCAACAAACACCTCCGGAGATACCTGTGGAACATCTTTATAATCACCCAGTTACGTTGTGACGTTTGATAGCACATAAGGCATTCCTCTGATATCCGGGAGTTGCATAATCTCATAGTCGAAGGAATATGTATTTGACATGAAGAACGCAATAGCAATAAAACCAAACGATCATAATGCTAGGCTAACAGATGGGTCTTGTCCATCACATCATTCTCCTAACGATGTGATCCCGTTATCAAATGACAACTCATGGTTAGGAAACCTTAACCATCTTTGATTAACGAGCTAGTCAAGTAGAGGCTCACTAGGGACACTGTGTATGTTTATGTATTCACACATGTATTTAGGTTTTCGATCAATACAATTCTAGCATGAATAATAAAACTTTATCCTGAATAAGGAAATATAAAATAACAACTTTATTATTGCCTCTAGGGCATATTTTCTTCAGTCAGTGTGTCTGCCAGTCATCATTTCTGACCATTAGATTTGCATCTAACGATTGTGAGGTAAGTTGAGACCTTTTTGCAACAATAGCCCACTTTTCTACTCCAATTTGCAGAAAATCGCTTAGTATCTTGAAACCAACCACATCCCTCCCTCACCTCATCAAAATAACCCGAGAAATATATTTTGAGTGAAACATAATATATTTTAAGTGATATATGTATATCAAAACTAGAGTGTTTTCTTTCAAGTTTGTGAGCAACTATTAGTCTACTTTGGATCCATTGCAACACGTAAAAGTCAATGCGTTGTGAGTGCCTTGACCCTCAACCACAAATGTTAAAAAGAAACTAAAGATTACAAGTAATCTTCGGTACTAAAATAAATAAAAGGGTACATCTGTTCTATCCAAGCCCAGTAACACGCAGTAGAGCTTTAATCCACTGTAATGGAGACACAATTTCAGGCATTACCGACACGTGAAAGCCCTACACAATTAAGCACCGCACCCCGGTGCATATCTTAACCTCCACCATATGAGTAACACAACATGCATTGCTACGTTTATGCCATCAACAAAAGACATAGAAACTAAATGCAACTATAGTACATGATACAAGCAATGGAGAGGTATTATTGTGCGGGGACTACGAGCATTATGACGAATGTGTGCATCCTCCGACCATGAGATATCTTTCCATCCCTTTTCTGTAACACAGTGATCATAACGATAACTTTTAGGTTCGTCGGAAAGTTTGAGAAGGGACTAGATAGCTCAAGAGTGGAATTTGCTCCTCCGATGATGGAAAGATATTCTTAGGGCCCTTCCAGTGTGATAACATCCATCATCATCTGGCCAGAAATAGGTGAATGGGTCACAGGGATGCCAGAACATGTCAACGAGAAAGAAGAACAAAACCGACAACGAGGAGACAGGTATAGTGAGGATGAGAATGACTCAAGAGGATACCGATATATCTCACCTAGGGTTTTCTAAAGTATCGTGAAGCAAAGGGAATAGCACATGATAACCAAAGGTTCACTTGAATGCAATTAGTGTATTCATAGGGATCAATATGGATGTCCACGGTTCCACTATTGGTCATTGAACGAAAGGGGTTTTGTTCATGTATATGTTTTACCGAACCTACAGGGTCACATGCTTAAGGGAATCACGGTCTGTTGAGTGTTAGTTGTGTAAGAGTTATGAGAAAATTTATGAAATAGTTTCATTAATAATACAAATAGTTTCAAGAGAAACCGGAAGCGTCTCGGACTTATAGGAAGAGTTTCGGTGTTTACCGGATATTAATATATAGGTGGAAAATATTTTCGAAGATGTTAAATTAATAATAAAAGGTTCTACTATTTATTAGGAGGCTTTTATAATTAATTAAATATCAACGGGTCAAGGAAAATATAAAAGGCCAAGTGGGCCCAATAACAATCTATGGTGCCCTTAGCTTGTATGACAAGGTAGGGGTGGCCGAACTGGAGGTGGAGGGGGACTCCTCCACCCCTAGGGCCGGCGAAAGGGGGGAGGAGTCCCTCCTCCCCTTGTGCTCCCTCCGACCTATATATCCTAGAGGATTTTGGCCCTTGGTGACACACAAGTTTTAGAACCTCCTCTAGTTCTCTAGTTCTAGTTCTAAGTTGGAGTTGATATAACTAGAGCTAGTTCTAAATCTCTCTAATCCTCATAATAGAGAAGCCATGTGCGGTTCTCTTCTTCTCTCTCTAATTCCGCGGCGACGATTAGCTCTAGACGGCGAAGAGCTGCCAGATCGTGAAGCATGTATGCTTGGAAACTATAGAGAGGGTGTGCTTTCGGTCTTCGGTTCGAGGGATCGTGTCTGAACGGTTTGATGGACTACAAGTACGATCTACACAAACTCTTCTTCTACTGCAAGTCGAAGTTGGTAACAATCCGATCTAAACCTCTTATGCATCTTCATAGTGTTCTTGGTTCGATCATGGGACGATTTTTTGTTGTTGTTTTCTACTATGTTTCCCGACGGACATGTGGGCCATCTAGCAGAAGACCCACATGTCAATGACCAAACTGCACACTGCATTACGTTAAACGATCCCTATCCCCGATGCTTAGAGCACTCTCAATGTTTGACTCTTAGAGCAAGTACAATAGTGGGCTATAAGTCTGCTTACATGACATTTTTGTCTATATAGAGAAGAGATACAATAAAAAAAGTAAAGAAGTTGGCTCTCATGCAAAAACCAGCCTTTATGTGTGCTTCTAGATAAAAACATTTAACGAAAGGAAAGAGATACAGAGAAAGTTAAAAAAGTTATAACCTTATAGTCAGTCCTATTGTATGAGTAATTAATAATGAAAACTCCTGCTGACATGGCATGTTCATATTACTAATCATGCTCTTGGTGCGGTATCATAAACCAAATAATGAGTTGACATTGTATTGAAAGAAGAGAGAGGAGGGAAATGTATCGTAGGCAAAGTAGCGGAGATACAAACTCTTAGCTTGTTTCCTTGTGTTGTGTAATTAATAGTATGATCTGATGTGGCTTATCTCCCTGTTTTTTGCCCCTTCTCTTCTCTCCATAAGTAGACCACACAATTGACATGCTAATATGATCCATAAACCAATTAAATGCAATATGACTTATACGACACCTCAGTGACAATGCATTATGGTGATTGTCCTGTTCTACTACTAACCATCATGACGTGTTATGAGTCAATGCATTGGGAGTGCTCTTATACCCTTCACCACAAAAAGAAAACAAATTTATGGTCGCAACTAGTCTTCTTCGGCAAAATAAATCAAGTAGTACATCAGTTCTATCCAAGCCCAGTGAACTAATAGTCTGTGGCGACTTCATCAATCTCAGTGGGAGGAGATGTTTCCATCGACTATGAAGGCGTCTGTGGTGACTTCGTCAATCTCAAGATGATGTGCAGGTTCAGTCTCTCCGAGGTGCTCATAGAAATAGAGTGTGAAATGAGTATATGTGCATAAGTATGAACGTCTACGTCCGTACTGTGTTAAAAGAAAATCCAGTGTAACGGAGACACAATTTCAGGCATTACCGACACGTGAAAGCCCCCACGCAATTAAGCACCGCGCCCCCGGTGCATATCTTAACCCCCACCACCACATGACCAAAGCCAGATGCATCGCTGCGGTTATGCCCTGAACAAAAGACATAAAAGCTAAACGCAGCTATAGTACAGTACGTAAGCAGTGGAGAGGTATTATTGTGCGGGGACTAGGAGCAGTATGAGGGATGTGCGCATCCTCCGACCACGAGATGTTTTTCCATCTCGTTTCGAAAAAGGCGGTGCTACTAATCAGAGAATGTGCATTGCGAAGATAATAATAAGAGGAAGAAGAAGAAGGAGGAGGAGGAGAAGAAGAAGAAACCGACATTCATTCATCGGTAGACATGTGCGCGAACACAAGAATGGCTCGCCGCTCGTTATCACCGTATTCCGACGAGACTGTAGAATGTCGACCCGGTCAGTCCCGGCCCATGAGGGGCACTGAATCCCCACACGCATCCAATCCGAAAGCGAGACGAGGAGGAAGGAAAAATCCATCCTGGAGAGAGAGAGAGAGAGAGAGAGAGAGAGAGAGAGAGAGAGAGAGAGAGAGAGAGAGAGAGAGAGAGGAGGAGGAGGGAGCACAAGAAGCCTGTCCCTCGGGCGAGACTCTCCCTGTCATGAGCTCCCCCTTAAAAAAAGGGTGCAGTGCTCTACCTACAGGGAGGGACGGAGAAAGCAGAAAAGGATAGCGAGAGCCCGAGCCAAACCCTGGGGGCATGGGGGGAAAAGAATCCCAGGCGCACGAGCTCACACAGCCTTTTCAGTCCAACAAACAAAATCAGATCCATCAATCTCCCTTCCCCTACAATATACTACTACTACAACCAAAACCTACATGCATGTAGTACAGTTAATCCCATTTTCTATGGTGTGCGTGTGTGTGCCTCAATAATAGTACAGTACTGTATCATTAGTACTTCTTTTGTGCGTGTGTGTGCGCTACTTTTTTAGAAGAGGAGGTGTATTTTATGGAGTGGTAGTAGTAATACACGTAGAAACAAAAGCGCGCCTCCTTTGACTCCCCCACTTGCCCTCCCTCCCTCGCTCCCCTATCTATCCGTCCAGTACCACGGCAGTCCCGTCCCCTAAGTGTCATTTTCTCAGACTCGGCGATGCCTGCCCCTCCTAATTAAACAAGCGAGATAATAACCTCACATTCTCCCTCTCTCACTTGAGTTTCTCTCTCTACCTTTTGATACAAGCGAGAGCAATAAGGAAGGACAGCGCAAGAAACCAATTCATCCCTGGTGTCTCTCATGCTAGGGGGTTGAGAGGGAGCGCCAAGTAGTAGTAACTCCAGTACTAGAGACAGATACAAAAGGAGGCATCACACCACCCCCCAGCCTCAGCCCAGCCAAAGCGCAAGCATTCCCGAGCAACGCAACACGGCCGCCCGGCCTCCCTCCCAAGAACGCCAAGAACCTTCCTCCCGATCCTCCCCCTCCCCGTCCCACCAGTCCGGCCTAGGTGTCCGTGCGTGGTAGCCAGGCACGCGCGCGCGCGTCCGATCGGGGCGCGCCGGTGGCCGGGAGATGGAGGCGGGCTCGGCCGCGTCGCCGGACCTCTCGCTGCACATCAGCCTGCCCAGCACTGGCCCGCCGACGGGCCCGGGGGGCGGTGGAGGCGGGCGCGGGCCTGTGGGCGGCGGCGGCGGGGACCCCTGGAGGAGGCTGAACGGGTCCACGGCGTCCACGGAGCTGTCCTTGTCCCCGCCCCTCCTGGCCGCCGACCAGGAGGGCGCCGCCCAGCCGTGGCGGCACAGGCCCTCGTCGTCGGCTGTGGCGTCCTCGGCCGCCACCACGTCCGCCCAGGCCGCGCTGATGACCATGCCGATGCTGCAGCCGCTGGACGCGGGTGTCGGCGGCGCGTCGGCCGCGCCGCCAATCCGGGGGATACCTATCTACAACGGCGCCGGGGGCTTCCCGTTCCTGCCGCCGGCGCCTGGGGGAGGAGAAGGGCACCACATCCCGAAGGTCGGCTTCTACAGCTACCACCATCCGGCGACGTGGCCCTCCTCCCTGGGATCGACGTCGCCGTCCTCTCTCGGGCCGGGGCCGGCGCCACCCGCGAATTCCTTCGACCCCACGGCGGCGTTCCTGTCCTCGGCCGCGCACCATCGCATGCTATCGGCCTCCGGGAGGCTAAACGGCATGCTCTCCGACACCCTCCGCAGCTACGGCGGCCCCGGCGGCGGCGTCGGCATGGGTCTCGGCGGACACCATCATCATCTCCACGGCGGGCAGCCCTTCGGCTTGGGGTCCCGGTTCATGCCCAAGCTCCCCGCCAAGCGCAGCATGCGCGCGCCCCGCATGCGCTGGACCAGCACCCTCCACGCCCGCTTCGTCCACGCCGTGGAGCTCCTCGGCGGCCACGAGAGTACGTACCTTGCCACTACCACCAAACCAATCTCTCTGACGCCGACGCCGACGTCGAGGCACGTAAGCACGTCGCGATATCCTTTGCTGATCAAAATCTAACCTGTGGCAGGGGCGACGCCCAAGTCGGTCCTAGAGCTCATGGACGTGAAGGATCTGACGCTAGCGCATGTGAAGAGCCATCTCCAGGTACCAGCAATTCCGAGCCCGATCGATCCCTCCAGCTCGCTCCCATCCCAAACCCGCGCTCTCGCGTCCTCTTGCTGCTCGTCCCGTTCTTGTTTGGGTCAGACAGGAAAGCCAATGCAGTAACTCCTGAGTTAGTGAAGAAACTGCCATTCTTGGAGCTAGTGAGAGAGAGAGAGAGTGTTTGGGGATGTGTGTGCGAGGGAGAGAGAAAGTTGCCATCATTACTCAATAATGCAAATGTGTGTGCATCTGTGCGCGCCTGCCCTGCCCGCCTAGCTAGCGTGTGTGTTCGCGTCTCGTCTGCGCGCACGGCCCCAAGCGCTCACCTCCAGGAAGAGAGAGAAGCACAGGGAGGGACGACGAGACAGAAGAACAAGAGAGAGAGAGACTGAGCGAGGAGAGAGAAAGCTAGCATACTGGCTAGGAAGGCTCCAAGGCGAGGGCATTGGCATCATAGTAATTTCTCCTTGTCCACTTCCGGGTGTTGCCTTGCGCGCCGATCCATCTGCTGATCCATTTGCTTGTCTTCTTCCCACCTCATCAGCCCTCCTAAACCGGGCTGCAATCCTTCTTGTTTTCTTGCTTGTGATTTTTTGCCGTTTCTTCTCACTCTGCTGCATGCCCCTTTCAGATGTATCGCACCGTCAAGAGCACTGACAAGCCTGCCGCCTCAGGTAATTCGCATTGCCATCCGTTGCCTCATGCCGTCCGTCGTCAAGAACTCCATTGCATCGCTAGCTCTTGTCTACACTACCTCGTCTGCTTACCGGTAATCAATGGAGTGGTGGTACTAATCAATGACGCTCCTTGTGTGCATGGCTGGCACTGTGACTTCATTCAGGCCCGACCGACGGCGGCTCCGGCGACGACGACTTCCCCAGCGCCGGTGGCCAGGCCGGGTCCGGCGGCGACAACAACATGTGCCCGAGGCCGTTCCCGGAGCACCGGTCCACCTCCGAGGGCGCGGCGAGCTCCGTCGGCGGCGGCGGCGGCGACATGGACCAGTCCTCGGCGGGGAACGCCAGCACTAGGTGGAGCAACTCCTCGAGGTACCGTACCAGCCCAAGTCACATGACAGCGTACATGTGAATGTTGTGCACACATCATCAGTTTCATCACACATGCATACCTCTCCATCGTTTGTTGTTTCACGCCTTTTGATCTGCTTTTACACATACTGTATATCTGTAGGTAACAAACAACGTAGTATCACTAGTAGATAATCAATAAGTAGTGTGTTTGGTTTAGTTTTTGTCGTGCTTAATTGCTCGCTTAATCCCAAAGAAACACCACCAAACAAACTTTTGCTCGTATGGATTGACACCTGAAAAGTTCTGAATATTTAAGCAGGCTAACATTTGTACGGGTAGATCATCTGCTGATGGCTAAAGCTTAAAAGAATGTTTTGGGGGCACACACACACCTGGACGGGAAGGTACACACAGGCCTGCCTACATCTATAGGCGGCCAATGTTGTGTCACGGAAACGACCAAAAGATCACAACCTCCAAGACCACCATTGACCTCAGCAGCCACAGCTTCTGCTCTGTGTTTTGTCTATGTAGAACTAAGATATCACCCGGAAAAAAAATAAAAAATTGTAGAACTAAGATATGAATATATACTACATAAATATACACAACTAGTACGTTTATTTATATTTTTATACACACAGATATACTACTATATAAATATATAAACATGTTGTGCGAGTTTTTGTGTGCGTAGGTTCTTGGGTATTGTCCATTGTCCTCTTCTCCGAGTGTCTCTCTCTCCCCCGTCAATCCTAGGGAGGTGGCTAGGTAGCTCCATTATCTTTTCTTATCAATGCATGGCTCTGATTCCAGGGTGGGTGGGGCTTTGACCTGACATGCCCTATTGCCTAGGAATATGTAACCAAGGACTTGCTGCATTCTTGGTTCTTTCCATCTCCCTCCGGTCACTTCAATGCCTTTTTTACTCCTATTTCTTGGCTAATTGTTACTAACACGCCACTCAATTTTCTCCCTAGTAGAGATAGTATATCAGCAGAGCCATGAGTATTTCTTGGAGAGAAACACCTATTTATTTAATATTTATTCCCTCATTGAAAAGATCAGCCATTTCATATTTATTCCCTCATTTTCGGCCTTTTTTCAGCCCTTTCATGTATTTTTCAGCCGTTTTGGAAAGAGAAATGAAAAGATCAGCCATTCCATACTTGTTTTGGAAGAACCCATTGTTTAAAGTCGGTTTGAAAATCAATGTATTATATGGCGGCTACTCTTTTTTTTTCCAAAATCAATTTGACAATGATATAGGTCTATACACAATGGTATTAAAGTAGGTGTGAAGTATTTTCTAGTTTACTATCTTTCCATTTTTTTTAATACTTCCTTCCTTGTCGAGAATTTCAGAAACTGGCTTAGTTAAATTTTCAGGAGAATCCTAAATTAATGTCTTTTATGTGACTATAAGCCAAGGACTGTCACGGTGCATAGGTTTTCTTGCTTATGACAAAATTATTTCATGGTGATCAAGTGATCATGCATGCAAATATTTTCCATGGAGAAAGTTGGATAGATATCACTGCAAAGTTTGTGATCTTGAATGTGCTATTGACAACGAGAACGACTAACTTGTGTTGTGTCATTTCCATTTTAGGCTCTTGATCAAATTAATGCTCCTTATACTTTTTATGTTAATTTCGTTATGTAGTCAGGCATCTAAAAATGTGTACTTGTCTCTTGAAAAAGGTAAAACACAATGTAGTACAATATATGCATATTTATCTGTTTAGCAAAGTATAAACTATAGCATGCACGGTCGAACTTCGTCCGATGTTCCCACCATGCATCTAGACCAACTTCCAAAATGAAATTGTGCATAATCAGATCTGATCGGGACATATATAAGTAGGTATAGGTAAAGTAGTGGTGTATCTATGATTGATATTATTGACATGCAAAGTCTGCCGGTCCCTCAATACTAACAGTATATGTTTGTTCCTATCAAGACAAAAGCACTTTAGAACGGTTTGGTGCTGGGTTGTTGTTATATGTTTATAGAGTAGTGATAAAGGAAGGGCACTTTCCTTCCTTGATGTCCCAAAATCATGTGTAGACTGAGAAGAAAAGAACTGTCAAATTCATGATCTCCAACATGTGGGTCATATATAGTCATACACAAAACACACACACTCTCTCTCTCTCTCTCTCTCTCTCTCTCTCTCTCTCTCTCTCTCTCTCTCTCTCTCTCTCTCTCTCTCTCTCTATGCTCAAACAGTCAAACGTTGTAGTGTACACTGTACAAGATACAGGCATGCATACATAGAACTCTACATTTGCACGTGCATAAAAAACTCCAGTCATTAGATATGTGCAATACACCAATTTTAATTGTCAATGTACAAAGAGTCCTCTATATAAAAGCAAAGAGCACTCTTCTTGAGTGTGTTACTCAAGTACACGGAGTAGCATTAGATTCTTTGCTTGTGTGTGTCTCTCTTTACCTTAAAATTCTTCCCCGCAGCAGCAGCAGCAGCAGCAGCCTAGCTTGCTCATGACGACGGGCTCACTGGCCTGTACATGCCATTGCACTGCACGACTGAGCACTGCACGACTGAACCAAAACCGGAACATCTTTTAAGAGCTTTTGTTGCCTAGAAAGAAGCTATATGTGTAACGAACCGATCAGGAAGAGCAACTGTTGTTACTCTCTTTAGCCAAAGCTAACCATATATATACTGGGCTAGTATTGTTCATCCATGGTACGCCATGTTTCCTATCTGCAGTGGAAACTTGCCATACCTATATAGATACAGGCATGCCCAGTTGTAGCAAGCACTTTGGGAGACCTACTTTTACTATTTGGTCTCAGCCTCTTGATTTGGAAAGCTGCTGGCAACTGATCATCAACTTTGCTAATTTGGAAATTCGTTCTCCTTGTGCATGCAGCAGGGACCCATGGCTGTCATCTAACTCTTGCAACATGGATGCTCATCGCTCCATTGGACTGTCTTCTCCAATGGAGGTACGTACGTATATATATGCATGAGCCCAAGTGTTTTTCTAATATAAATAATGTCTCAAAGGACATGCATTTACACATTTGGCATTGGTTGCTGCATGTTTTTTGCTGATCCATCCGTTGTTGTGTGTCTGTTGCAACAGAACATGGAGCCCTGCAGATCAACCGGCTCGCAGGTGTCGAACCACGAGCTGAGCAACCCGAGCCTGGAGTTCACGCTGGGCAGACCGGACTGGCATGGCGCGGATCATGACTAGCCATGCATTGAGTCATCAGATCGACAAGAAAAACCTAGCAACGCTAATTTTCGGTCCAAGATAGTACACCGGTACTGATCATCTTTTAGTTGAGTTTGCCCCGGCCCCAAGTCCGTCGGCTTCCGTGAAGAAATCAACGGCAACTTCAGATATATCGCTCCGCCGGAATAGGAGGAACACCCAGCATGGTCGATCGGGAAAAGCCATATATATACCGGATTGATATCTGTTAGTTTACATTCGAGGTTTCTTTCTTGGTTTCCATATATGTTTTGCCGGCCCATGCATGCATGCCTTCTACTCCTAGCTAGCTACTCCTAGATCGTAGTTTTATCATCTTCTCTCGGGCCTCTCTGATTAGTTGTGTTCCCTTCATGTGTGGCGAGATCGATTATCATTGCCCGGCAGCGTGTGTGAGTGACTGAGTGGTCGGTGTGGTGTGACGTTGGTGCAAGCGTACCGTGTGGAAGGAGGCGCGTACGATGAGCACATGGAAAGTTGGAAAGGCCGAGAGAGGAAAAAAGAATGAGTTCTAGTGAAGCAATCTATGCCTTGCACTGGTGGTGGTGTGCATGACGGAATGATTTGATCAAATCAACCATCCCTTTTGCGCATGTTTCTTTCCTCTTTAATTAAATCCCTGCAGGTGCTCGCTTGCTTGCTTTAGTCTTTTCTTTCTTCCTTTCGCCTCCCACTTGGTCGTGTCAGCTGATCGGCAAGCCACGGACATTGCCTGCCTGCCTGCTCGCTCTTTTCCAGCACCGCCCAAGTCCGGTGTGAAAATGTGGATCGCCCGCTTGACCGCACCGCATCAGCTTAGTTAATTATAAACTGGCCACATTAGCGCACATGCACCATCAAAAGCCGATTAAGATTGCAATGCAAAGCAAAGCAATCGATCGTCGTCGCCTTCCATCGGCCCCGGGTGCCTGATGCCTCTCTCCATCGATCCATACATCATGGATTGCTCCCTGGACTGGCACCGTGGTGGTCCTGGTCCGGCAACTGCGAGAACCGGCCATGAGCATCATCGCAGGGCAGCGCATTGATCGGCCCAAGTACGACGCGCCATGAAACCCGCCGCGCGCGACGGGGACGTTTCGCGCAACAAACCGCGCATCCATCCCTCCCTTTCCCAGCTAGCCAAGCCACCACATGCCGAAATGCGCGTCAGTAATGGCTAGGCCACGGCACGCAGCGTCTGGTCACAGGTGCCGCAGGCGACGGCATGAATACATACTTGATCATGACAGCAACGGCCGGAGAGGGGGAGCTGCATCGTGCATGGTAGCAGCTAAGCTAAGCTAAGCTAGCACATAGCAAGGCCTTACGTGATCAAGCAGGGGACGCACGCGTTTGGTGTCAACTCGGACGTCGATGTGTAGCTAGCTAGCGGCCGGCCCAGTGCGTCGCGTGATTGGTGAGAGGGTGCATGGCGGAGACGTCGTCGTCGAAAGATCCTACAGCTGGCTGGCTATAGCTAGCTAGCCCTGATTCCGGTTGAGCCCTACGCACCGGGCGTGAAGGGCGGGCGGCCCTGGGATGGAAAGGATCGCATCGGCATCGGCATCGGCCATGCACCTTCCTTGGCAAGCACGATGAGCTTGACGGGTTTTTGTTTAAAGTTAATGATTACTGGTAGATCGAGAGAACTTGTTCCAGGTGCCCGGAGGCCGGAGCAAAAGGAAGGAGGAAATCCCACCGCACTATACAGATTCAGCAGAAGAAGCTGGCCATCTAATCAGATGAGATGGAGCATAAGCATATGGGAATGAGATACATGCATGTCAGTCGCCGACAGGTAGGGCGGCCAGGGCGATGTGCAGCTCGGCCGGGCTTTGCCGGTTCCATTTCCAGGGAAGAAAGTCGGTCTTCATACCACTTACTACCTGAGGACGCTAGCTAGCTAGCTAGATAGATAGGGAGGCTAATCTCAGGTAAAGTGGCCAGGCCACCAGACAGACAGTACCGGTGCTCGTACTAATCCCTCCCTGGTTCCTCTCCTTGCTGCAACGCGAGGCACTTTTGATTTGACAACCATAGGACGGACTCACACTCACTCACTGACGGACTGCCTGAGCGACTGATTGACCCAAATGTTTTAATGTGCAGGTGGGAAGGAGTACCAGTGAGCCTCAAGCCGCTGCAATCTCCCAGTCCCGGTACGCACGCACGAGCACCACACTAGCCAGGCTACTACGATCTCGAGCAATCTTCGCCCACACATTTGCGAGGAGGATAGAAAGAGGGAAATTCTTTTGGAGCGAGCGAAGCGAGCGAGGGAGGGAAAAGATGAAAAGGAAGGTCCCCTACTGCTAGCGGC
>NC_041388.1:357560251-357598456 GCF_002162155.2 Triticum dicoccoides
CGCACTGGGACTTCGAACTGGGCATTTATTTGCATGGGGCCTTTTGGCCCCGTGCAGATGGGGGGTTGCTGCGGTGGACCACCGCGCGCACTGTGCCGCATTCATCACCGTATGACCTGTACATGTGGAGTGGACTTCCATTGGAGGAGCCACGTACGTACGCGTCCTCCTCGTGCGCTGCTGCTTTGTCCCGAGTCACGCCGTGGATTCAACGTCTCCGGTTTACTACAGGCGGGCCTGCGTACGTCGTCTCCCTTCGGAACGTGTTTGGTTGCTGGTTGAATGGTTGCATTTCAAACACATTCGTTCGTCCGAGGCGAATTCAGTAGTACTCCTTTTTTTCGAGGAAATTTTGCTGGTTGTCTACAGGCTCTTTTTCTGTTTGAAGGAGCTCCCCCTCCCCCTCGCGTCGCCTCCCCCCGGGCGGCGTCAGGGGCCCCGAAACCCTAGCGCCGCCAGCCCCTCCTGCCGCCGTTGCCACCGGCGTGAGCCGCGGTGGCGGCGGGCCTGGTGCCAAAGTTTCTGGGCGGGTGGTTGCGGCGGATCGCATCTGAGGCAGCGGGGACGACCCTTCTCATGAGATCCAATAGCGGCGGCTAGGACGGAGAATCCGGGCTGTGCGGCGGGGCCGGAGCACCATCGTCGGCGGAGCGGCGACTCTGCTTGGACAGCGGCGGTGGCAGCGCCCCATCCGGCGGGGTGGGCTGTCCTGGTCGTGATGGTGACGGCAGTTACTGCGGATCCAACGCCCCGTTTGGATCCATCACGGGGAGGCCTTCCGCCGACTGGCGGCGTGTGGAGGGACCGGTGAGGAGATGTCGGATCTCCGCCGGAGTACCGACGGCGACATACGTCTTCGTGGCGAGGTTCCGCTCGGTTCCAGCCAGCCACGATGTCGGGAAGACGTGGCTTCCGGTGAAAATCGCGCCTGACTGCGGTCTTGGCAGACGATGGCGGCGTCTCAGACGTCGTTTCCTTCTGGAGGCATCGTCGTTACAGGTCACATCAACCTGATCGGGAAGTTCCGGAGGAAACCCTAGATCTGGGTCTACCAGATCGGACGATGACGGTGCCATCGGTATCGTTCTCCCTCATGGGGGCATCGTTTTGGAGCAAGTGCTGGTTCGAGGGGACAAAAGGAGGAGCGGTGTTTCATCTGCTCCATTGATGACGGCGGATCTCGGCAGCGTGGCGTAGTGGAGAATCAGCGCCTGATGAGCGGAGATGGACTCGCGTAGGAGGGTGACGCTGCCTGGCGTCGTGGTGGCGTCGGTGGCAGTTGGACCGGGCAAGGTTGATGCAGCAGTACAGCTCTGAAGATGGATTGATGGCAGGTGGCTGCGGCGGCCTCATACCCGGCAAGGGTCCTGGTTGAGAAGCACGCCGGACTGGTGGGTGCCCATACCCGGCAGGCGTCCTGGTTGGGACCTCAAGTCTTAGATGTTAGGTTTGGCTGCATGGTCCGTTTGGTATTAGGCCCAGACTTTCAGCGCCCCTACATCAATTGGATATGGATAGCGACAGATGTTGCTTTGTTTGGTGGCTTTAGACTTATTGTTGTATGACTTTGTAAGGTTTTATGTCAATAAATAATAAAAATGGCCGTATGCATCGTCCAGATGCAGAGGTGCGGGTCGTCCTCCTTTTCTAAAAAAATTTAACTCACTAAGCAATTGCCCGGGCGCTTTTATCAACTCGGTAGATAATTGCCCGTGCATTGGAACGGGGTATTTATCTAAATAAAAATCACTCATTTGGTAGGAATTTATTGGTTTATGTTTTGTTTGGCAAGTCAATAAAATGTGGGACGATTAAGAGCATTTTCAAAAACTCGATGAAAAAACCAGAAATGGGAGGGGGAAAATCGAAACAGAGTGAATAAGTGATGAATATAAATAAATTGGATGAAGCGTTCTGCCTGACATGAAAATGAGCACTATTTATTTAAGTAAAAAATAGAGATAGTTATCATCAAGTGGATACAAAGCACGATGAGCGACACCTGGCCTCTGCATATCTACTATAGACACAACCAAAACTAACGATCTGAACTGTAAATAAAAATGACATATTGGCAACAATAAAGTTATATGACACCAAAGCTATGCATATGGCAAAGTGGGTGGTATTCTGATCTGGAGTGTTGCCATCCTTGTTGGGTAAAAACATCACCGACCACTTAATCCAAGTGCGTGCACATTGTCATGAACAAGATACGGTACTACGTTTGGTCTAGCTTTGACCATATACAAAGTCAATGCATACAAGTTGTAGATAACCTGCATGGGAGAAGATATTTTTGTATTAAAAACAAAATCATCTTTATATAGAGAAGTGAACCATAATAAGGCACACGCTCTCACCCTTAATTGTTGGTTGTTTACAAGGTCTGCTTGAGGAGAATTGTTAGCAAACCACTTTTGTCCCTTCCTGTCTAGCGATTTGGTCATAGAGCTTGTTATACTAATGTTTTTATTTAGTTTTTAGACCCCGAGCCTCCTTGATGATTCCCATTAGATAAACCGCCACAAAGTTTTACAAACCCAGAACAAAACATGAAACTAAAAACAAGCAACATTTCAAAGCTCAGCGGCAATGTTACCACAACTAATTTACACGCAGCAAAACTCAAAGAAAATATGCAGTCACGCGATGATGGCTCAAAATATGATAATTTTCCATCAGTATTTTTACTGGTTGTTTGTAGGGTTTTTGCTGGTTTTCTCTTTTCCACTAGCGAGAATCCTTCATAAATGAAGAAACCTCGTTGGCTTGCTTGTTGTGTAGGACTATCTACTTTAGGAAGGAACCTATGTGATATCAAGCTAAGTGAGGAGGAAATTGACAGCTTTTATGTTAAGAAGAAATCCATTCGACGAGTCCAGAACAAAAGATGATGTGTGGTATGAGTTTGAGCGCTCCTACCCACGGTCCTTCCAGTCGCCACCGCCTACCTCATGTCTATACAATATAAGACACTTTTTTGTTGATGATCCAAGGATAGGATGAAAAAATGCCACCAAAA
This sequence comes from Triticum dicoccoides, assembly GCF_002162155.2. Lineage (NCBI taxonomy): Eukaryota > Viridiplantae > Streptophyta > Magnoliopsida > Poales > Poaceae > Triticum > Triticum dicoccoides. The sequence continues at coordinate 357,563,277 of NC_041388.1, forward strand.
CATAACAAGAATAGTGGAGAAGAGATCAGGAGACGGACTTCACTTAGATCCATTATGACCTCCTCTGAATCGTAGTCCCCTATTCATTCATAGACAATACTTTCATAGAGAGAGATTCCAACTTGTAATGCTAGGGCTTGTTACTCTATTCATGCGTATCCAGAGACCCAGATTGGTTTAGTCATTTGTTATATTGTGGTGAACAATGATATATTTTAGATGGTTCCCCTTGCATAATATATGTGTTTCGTTGTTATCCTTCCCTCATGCGTGAGTAACACTCCATAGGCATGGCTGGTGTAGGGGACTGGCAAGATTCATTTGTGCCTAATATGTATGTCACCCTATGATTAGTTATTAGGTTGACTATTTGTGGTGAGTGTAATCCTTCTTTTCCAATTTAAGGGCATGGACAATATGATATGAAGGCCTACACGGGTAACCATGTATTTTTCAGCGAACCCGTGATCTGAAGGCAGGACAAATGGATAATAGAGATAAACAATCCCAACTAGAGGAGTTTGGCTATTCAAGAGTGACTAACCTACCCAACATAGAATACAAGAGGTAGAATCACATGAATAGGTGACTATACATTGGCGTCACACTAGCAAATTTGATATTTACCATGACTTGAATTTCCCTACGCCTAACCTCTCATTTGCAGACTACCCGCAATTAGTTTACATACTTTACTTTTATGTTTATGGTTATGCTTGTTGATGCGTCTCCAACGTATCTATAATTTTTTATTGTTTAATGTTATTATATTATCAATCTTGTATACTTTATATGTCATTTTATATCATTTTTGGGAAGTAACCTATTAACTCAATGCCCAGTGCTAGTTTCTGTTTTTTGTCTATTTCTTTGTTTCGTAGAAAACTATACCAAATGAAGTCCAAACACGATGAAACTTTACGATGGTTTTTGGGACCAAAAGAGACCTTAGAAGCTTCGGGGGAATGCCAGAAGACCTGCAGGTGGACCATAAGCTCAAGGGGCGCGCCCCCTAGGGGGTGGGCCATCTGAGCTTGTGGGGCCCACAGGCCTTCGTTTGACCTAATTCCAACGCTATAAATTCCCTAAATTCCAGAAACCCCCAGAGTGAGACTCAAACAATTTTATCACCGTCGCAAGACTCTGTTCTTCCGCTATTCATTCTGGAGGCCTCCGCCGCTACTCTGCCAGAGGGGGGATCGATCACGGAGGCCATCTTCATGAACCTTGGTGCCCCCATGATGATATGTGAGTAGTTATCACAGGACCTGCGGGTCCATAGCAGTAGCTAGATCTCTCTCTCTCTCTCTCTCTCTCTCTCTCTCTCTCTCTCTCTCTCTCTCTCTTATCTTCAATACAATGATCTCTTTGGAGATCTATTCGTTGTAATTCTTGCGGTGTGTTTGTTGGGATCCGATGAACTGTGAGTTTATAATTAGATTGTTCATTGAAAGTAATCGAGTATTTTCTAACATTTATTATGCGTGATTTTATAGCCTTGTATTTCTCTCTAATCTATATGTCTTCTTTGGACAATTAGATTGATTTATCTATAGTGGGAGAGGTGCTTTGTAGTAGGTTCAATCTTGTGTTGTCCTTAATCTGTGAAAGTAGGAGTTGTAAGGCACGTATTTGTATTGTTGCTACTAAGGGTAAAATGATGGGTTTCAATCATATAATTGATCTAACTTTGTCAACATTATTCCATCATGCTTCAGGCATTACTATGATTGTTATGAACTTAATACCTTAAGATGCATGTTGGATAGCGGTTGAGGGGTGAGTAATAGTAATAGATTTAGTAAGATTAATGGTCTACTTGTCATAGACGTAATGCCTATATATTGATCATGCCATGATATCATCATAACTATGTATTATTCTATCGATTACCCAACAGTAACTCGTTTAACCAATGTACTATGCTCATGAGAGAGATGCCTCTAGTGAATGCTATGGCCCCCCAGGTCCATTCACTTTATATTTACTAAAACCCTAAAAAAATACTTGCTACAATTCATTTCCTTTTATTTTTCTATCCACCACTATCAAATTTGATCCTTACAATTAACAAGTACAAGGGGATTGACAACCCTCTTTCCCGCGTTGGGTGCAATAATTTGCTTTGAGTGTGTGCAAGTACTGCTTACAGGTTTTGTGTGGTGTCTCCTACTGGTTCGGTAAACCATCCTTCTTAACTAGGCGAAATATTATATGCTACTATACTACATTACCCTTCCACTCCAGGGAAATCCCAACACCTATCACAAGTAGCACTTGTTATTTTAACTTTTCCTCCACCACCACCATAATCCTTGAAGATACCGAAACAATCAAGTCACATAAGACCAGTGAGAATTTGTGTGCGATAGAAACATTCGCATTAACATAGAAAATAATCATTTTCTTTGAAAATAGAAAATGCTAAAGAACACTATTCCTAAACATTTAATCATGTGAGCATGGCATATAGTGCGGCCTTCCTAATATAAAGTATAAATCATGAACACCCCAGTGCCAAACCAAGCAATTATCATACTTTTTCTCACTTTAGCTCTTTGAACTTCACTCATTAAATGAGCATCAGCCATGGACTTAGTGATACGTCTCCATCGTATCTACTTTTCCAAACACTTTTGCCCTTGTTTTGGACTCTAACTTGCATGATTTGAATGGAACTAACCTGAACTGACGTTGTTTTCAACAGAATTGCCATGGTGTTATTTTTGTGCAAAAATAAAAGTTCTCAGAATGACCTGAAAATCAACGGAGAATATTTTTCGAATATATATAAAATACTAGCGAAAGGATCAACGTCAGGAGGCCCACACCCTGTCCACGAGGGTGGGGGGCACGCCCACCCCCCTAGGGCTTGCCCCCTGCCTCATGGGCCCCCTAATGCTCCACCGACCTCAACTCCAACTCTATATATTCACGTTCGGGGAGAAAAAAAATCAGAGAGAAGGATTCATCGCGTTTTACGATACGGAGCCGCCGCCATGCCCTAATCTCTCTCGGGGGGGCTGATCTGGAGTCCGTTCAGGGCTCCGGAGAGGGGAATCCGTCGCCATCGTCATCAGCAACCTTCCTCCATCACCAACTTCATGATGCTCACCGCCATGCGTGAGTAATTCCATCGTAGGCTTGCTGGACGGTGTTGGGTTGGATGAGATTTATCATGTAATCGAGTTAGTTTTGTTAGGGTTTGATCCCTAGTATCCATTATGTTCTGATATTGATGTTGCTATGACTTTGCTATGCTTAATGCTTATCACTGGGGCCCGAGTGCCATGATTTCAGATCTGAACCTATTATGTTTTCATGAATATATGTGAGTTATTGATCCTATCTTGCAAGTCTATAGTCACATATTACGTGTTGTGATCCGTTAACCCCGAAGTGACAATAATCGGGATACTTACCTGTGATTACCGTAGTTTGAGGAGTTCATGTATTCACTAAGTGCTAATGCTTTGGTATGGTACTATATTCAAAGGAGGCCTTAATATCCCTTAGTTTCCAATAGGACCCCGCTGCCACGGGAGGGTAGGACAAAAGATGTCATGCAAGTTCTTCTCCATAAGCACATATGACTATATTCGGAATACATGCCTACATTACATTGATGAACTGGAGCTAGTCTGTGTCACCCTATGTTATAACTGTTGCATGAGGAATCGCATCCGACATAATTATCCATCACTGATCCAATGCCTACGAGCTTTTCACATATTGATCTTTGCTTATTTACTTTTCCATTGCTACTGTTGCAATCACTACAAAACCAATACTATTACTTTTGCTATCGTTACCGCTACTATCATATTACTTTGCTACTAAATACTTTGCTGCAGATATTAAGTCTTTCAGGTGCGGTTGAATTGACAACTCAACTGTTAATACTTGAGAATATTCTTTGGCTCCCCCTGTGTCGAATCAATAAATTTGGGTTGAATACTCTACCCTCGAAAACTATTGCGATCCCCTATACTTGTGGGTTATCAAGACTATTTTCTGGCACCGTTGCCGGGGAGCATAGCTCTATTCTTTGAGTCACTTGGGATTTATATCTGCTGATCACTATGAAGAACTTGAAAGATAAAAGAACCAAGATTTATCCCTCAACTACGAGGGGAGGTAAGGAACTGCCATCTAGCTCTACACTTGATTCACCTTCTGTTATGAGTAAACTTGCGACACCTACTCCTGCTATTGATTCTGATATGTCGCATGTTATTGATGATGCCACTTCAGCTTTGCATGATACTTATGATGAAACTACTTCTATGCTTGATAATACTGTTCCATTAGGTGAATTTCTTGATGAACAACTTGCTAGGGCTAGAGAGAATGAAATTATTGAAACTGATAATATTGATGAAAGTGATGGTGAAGATTCTCCCCTAGATATGACTTGCCTGTTGTGCCTGAGGGTTATGTTATGGATGAAGAAACTGCTAGAGATTTTTTAGCTTGCAATGATAGATATGATATTAAGAAATTATTAGCTAAGCTGAAAGAAAAATCTTTGAATGCTAGAATGAAATATGACCCTACTTTTGCTACTTCACCTATTTGTATTTCCGATAAGGATTATGATTTCTCTGTCGATCCTGAGTTAATTACTTTGGTTGAATCTGATCCTTTTTATGGCTATGAATCTGAAACTGTTGTGGCACATCTTACTAAATTAAATGATATAGCCACCATGTTCACTAATGATGAGAAAACTCGCTATTACTTTATCCTTACCGTTCTCATTAAAGGGTGATGCTAAAACATGGTTTAATTCTCTTGATCCTGGTTCTGTGCGTAGTCCCCAGGATATGATTTATTACTTCTCTGCTAAATATTTCCCTGCTCATAAAAAACAAGTTGCCTTAAGGGAAATATATAACTTTGTGCAAATTGGAGAAGAGAGTCTCCCACAAGCTTGGGGGGAGGCTTCTCCAATTACTTAATGCTTTGCATGATTATCCTCTCAAGAAAAATGAAATACTTGATATCTTTTATAGTGGACTAACCGACGCTTCCAGAGACCACCTGGATAGTTGTGCTGGTTGTGTTTTCAGGGAAAGAACTGTTGATCAAGCTGAATTGCTATTGAATAATATGTTGAGTAATGAAAATTATTGGACACTTCCTGAACCAACTCCTAAGCCAACTCCGAAGAAAGGGGGTATTCTATTTCTCAGTCCTGAAGATATGCAAGAGGCAAAGAAATCTATGAAAGAAAAAAGGTATTAAAGCTAAAGCTATTAAGAATTTACCACCTATTGAAGAAATACATGGTCTTGATAACCTGACACAGGTAGTAAAGGTAAATTCTCTCTATAGATTTGATGAAGGTGATATCCCTTGTTATAAGTCTACTAGCCAATGCTTAGATGAGTTTGATAATTTTATTGTTAAACAAGAAAACTTCAATGCTTATGTTGGTAGACAATTGAAACCCAATGCTGATATGCTTGAACACTTGAGTGATTATATGTCTACAGTTAAAGGTGAACTTAAACTTATTAGTAAACATGCTTCTATAGTTACCACTCAAGTGGAACAAGTACTTAAGGCTCGGAATGATTTGCTCAATGAATTAAATAATAAGAAAAATGATAATGATGTTAGAGTTGTGACTAGAAGGGGTAAAATGCCTCAGGAATCTTTGTATCCTGAGGGCCACCCCAAGAGAATTGAGCAAGATTCTCAGATAACTAATGTTGATGCACCTAGTTCTTGTAAGGAGAAGAAAAAGAAAAATGATAGGACTTTGCATGCTTGTAGCGGACCTGTTGTTGACACACCTGAGAATCCCAATGATATTTCTATTTCTGATGCTGAAACACAATCTGGTAATGAACATGAACCTAATGATAATATTAATGATGATGTTCATGTTGATGCTCAACCTAGTAATAACAATGATGTGGAGATTGAACCTGATGTTGATCTTGATAACGCACAATCAAAGAATCAACGTTATGATAAGAGAGACTTTGTTGCTAGGAAGCACGGTAAATAAAGAGAACCGTGGGTTCAGAAATCCATGCCTTTTCCTCCTAAACCATCCAAGAAAAAGGATGATGAGGATTTTGAGCGCTTTGCTAAAATGACTAGACCTATCTTTTTTGCGTATGCGTTTGACTGATATGCTTAAAATGAATCCTTATGCTAAGTACATGAAAGATATTGTTACAAATAAAAGAAAGATACTGGAAGCTGAAATCTCCACCATGCTTGCTAATTACACTTTTAAAGGTGGAATACCAAAGAAACTAGGAGATCCAGGAGTACCAACTATACCATGCTCCATTAATAGAAGCTATGTTAAAACTGCTTTATGTCATCTTGGAGCCGGTGTTAGTGTTATGCCTCTCTCTTTATATCGTAGACTTGATTTGAATAAGTTGACACCTATTGAAATATCTTTGCAAATGGCTGATAAATCAACTGTTATACCTGTCGGTATTTGTGAGGATGTGCCTGTTGTGGTTGCAAACGTTACTATTTTAACGGACTTTGTTATTCTTGATATTCCCGAGGACGATAGTATGTCGATTATCCTTGGTAGACCCTTTTTGAATACTGCAAGGGCTGTTATTGATTGCAACAAAGGCAATGTCACTCTTCATGTTAATGTAATGAGCATACGGTACACTTTCCGAGGAAACAACCTCAAGTCCACAGTATCAACTCTATTGGAAAAATTCCAATGATTACTATTGGAGGTTTTGAATTTCCTCTTCCTACTGCCAAGAAGAAATATGATATTCTTATTGTTGGGGACGTGCATATCCCTGTTGAGGTAACCTAGTGTTATTCGAAATTTCTCCGGTTTCATGCGATTCGGAATGAGTTTGTTAACAAGACTTGATCAACCTTGTTAGTTGATTCCTTTTGATAAGCATGAGATGGATGAAGTTAAAAAGCACAACTCTCTGTACCCTCCTTTTACTTTCTGTTTTTTAGATTAAATAAAGCAAAAATAGTATTTTGTCTGTTTTTTGAATTATCCTTGCAATAAAAAATACCCCGAGAATAGAAGTTCTCCAAATGTCTTGAAAATTTTATATGACTTTTTCTAGATTATTTAAGAATTTTTGGCACTAAGAACACACCAGGGGGACCCACCATGTGCCCACGAGGGTGGAGGGCACGACCACCCCCCTGGGGCACGCCCCCTGCCTCGTGGACCCCACGTGGCCCCCCTCCACTTATTCTTGCACGCACACACTTTGTCTTCCTCCAGAAAAAATCATCCACCAGCTCAAACCCGAGTTCTAGCTCATCTTGCTACCATTTACGATCTCCTTGCTCAAAGCTCCTTTCACAAAACTGCTTTGGGGGATTGTTCTTCGGTATGTGACTCCTCCAATGGTCCAATTAGTTTTTTCTCTAGTGCTTTATTTATTGCAAATTTTTACTGCTTAGGTAACACTGTTCTTGAGCTTGCATGTCAAATTTATATGGTCCCAAGTAGTTTTAATGCATGATATGGCCTCTAGGCACTTGTAGGAGTAGTTGTTATCAATCTTGTTGAGTTTGGTTCACTTTTATTTTAAGTTACTAAAAAATTTCAGAAATTTTCAAAAAATGATGAAGAGATTTTTGAGGGGCTCTTCGAGCCGAAGCTCGAAGGATAAGCAAAGTGAAGCAAATAAGAAGCCCAAATATAATCTCCCTCGCACTGCGGAAGACCGACCGTGTGAATGGCCTTGTGATGAGTTCTTGAGAAAAGCCGGGATTTATAAATATTTTTATTATTTGGCTGAGAGTGCAGGCCTCACCGACTTCCTCCACGACCAGCTCAAACAGTATCTCCTACTCACTAATATCTTTGTGTAAAATTTTCATTTCCATGCTAGGAGGTCGCCACCTTCTATGGATTTTTATTTGTATGATGAGTATAAGGAGATGTCACTTTATGACTTTTGTGGGGTTTGCAAGTTGCCCTTTGAGGGCAGCGTCGAGGAACCACATCTTAGGGATGTGGCAGGATTTATTGATATGATTGCTGTAGGGGAAGGAGAAAAGTGTCAGAAGCAAGAACTACTAGCATACATTTTCCTGTTTTACGATACTATGCAATATTCGCTAGTAGATGTTCAATTGGCCGCAGGAACAGTGGGGATCTCAGTGCTCCTGACCTCGCCATTTTGTGCCCCGCTTTATTCCATGACAAACTTTCAGTTTAGGTGCTATGGTTGCTAAATGGTTGAGTCTGAACCGTACAAAGGGCCCCATCTTTGGAGGTATCTTTGCTTCGCGTCTTGCTAAATATTTTGAGATACCTACTAGACACTATGAGAAAGAGGAAAAGTTGCTGCCCCTATTTCCTTAGATTATAAAAGTATGGTAGCACATGATTTTATTTGCGAGGATAAGGAGAAGAGACTCATTTATAACCTGGTGTTCAGTGAAAAGACTTGTCAGATTATTACCCTGCCTGCACCTTCTTTGTTTAACATTTATTCAGGCACATACATCATCCTGCCCGATGACATTTATGCATATTGGGAGCGAACACGATCCCCAGAGCCTGAGACTGAGCCATCTCCGGACCCTTATCGACAATCTATTTATCAGTGAGACCCGGAGGAGATCGCCAACCAGTGGCACCCCGAGGATCCTCCTCAGTACACTGGAGGAGACCACTTTGATCCATGGGCATAGACCAACTTAGGACAAAATCCTAAGCTTGGGAGAGTACGTATTTCTCACCGACATTACATTCATGTTCACACACTCATGCCAGTTGTCAGTGCTCATACTTTTTCATTGTATCATCCATGCTAGTTTATTTTATGTTTTAAGCTTTCTTCTTGTGTGTTTGACAAACCTTAATAAAAACCAAAAAAAAATAGTTGTAGCTTTTAGCTAGTTTACTTTACATGCCTGTAGTAGTAATTATTAAAAGAAAACCCAAAAATATTTCTCAATCTTCTTTTGTTTGTTGGGAGCTTTCCCATGTAAATAGTTTTATTTGTTTTCTTTGGGGGTCGAGAGGAGAAGACCATAATGAAAATGTTGAGTGGCTCTTATATGCATTATTGTTGATCTAACAAAGAGCCCATATTACCTTCTCCTCTCCCTTGAATTGAATGCTTGCAGATTCCAGCTTAGTCCAATGCACGTGCACTATTATTATTATCCTCACTATTCAGTTGTGCAAGTGAAAGGCAATAATGACGATATATGATGAACTGATTGAGATGAGAGAAGCTGGTATGAACTCAACCTCTCTTGTTTTCATAAATATGATTGGTTCATCGTTCCTGATTCAGCTTATTATGAATGAAACATGTTTGCAATGACAATTAGAGATTATAGTTGCTCATGCCATGCTTAATTTGCTAGGAGTTTATAATGGTTTACCTTGCGTGCCAACATGCTATTAAAATGGTTGTGATGTGGTATGATAGGGTGGTATCCAACTTTGAACGATTCGAGTGGCTTGACTTAGCACATGTTCACATATGTAGGATCTAGAAGTAGATGTGTCTAGAGGGGGGGGGTGATTAGACACTTAGTGCTAAAGTTGCAATTTTTAGGCCTTTTTGGTTTGAGTGGAGTTTTAGGCACAATTTCAACATACACAATACATATCAAGCAAGCATGCAAAGAGTATATGAGCAGCGGAATGTAAAGCATGCAACTTGCAAGAATGTAAGGAGAAGGGTTTGGAGAATTCAAACGCAATTGGAGACACGGATGTTTTTCCCGTGGTTCGGATAGGTGGTGCTATCCTACATCCACGTTGATGGAGACTTCAACCCATGAAGGGTAACGGTTGCGCGAGTCCACGGAGGGCTCCACCCACGAAGGGTAATGGTTGCGCGAGTCCACGGAGGGCTCCACCCACGAAGGGTAATGGTTGCGCGAGTCCAAGGAGGGCTCCACCCACGAAGGGTCCACGAAGAAGCAACCACCCACGAAGGGTCCACGAAGAAGCAACCACCCACGAAGGGTCCACAAAGAAGCAACCTTGTCTATCCCACCATGGCCATCGCCCACGAAGTACTTGCCTCACTAGCGGTAGATCTTCACGAAGTAGGCGATCTACTTGCCCTTACAAACTCCTTGGTTCAACTCCACAATCTTGTCGGAGGCTCCCAAGTAACACCTAGCCAATCTAGGAGACACCACTCTCCAAGAAGTAACAAATGGTGTGTAGGTAATGAACTCCTTGCTCTTGTGCTTCAAATGATAGTCTCCCTAACACTCAACTCTCTCTCATAGGATTTGGATCTGGTGGAAAGAAGGTTTGAGTGGAAAGCAACTTGGGGAAAGCTAGAGATCAAGATTCATATGGTAGGAATGGAATATCTTGGCCTCAACACATGAGTAGGTAGTTCTCTCTCAGAAATAGGATGCTAGAAGTGTAGGCTTAGTCTGATGGCTCTCTCCATGAATGAAGAGGAGGTGGAGGGGTATATATAGCCTCCACACAAAATCCAACCGTTACACACAGTTTTCCAATCTCGGTGGGACCGAATCAACAAACTCGGTCGGACCGAAAAGGTAAACCTAGTGACCGTTAGAGATTTTCGGTGGGACTGACATGCAACTCGGTAGGACCGATATGGTTAGGGTTTGGGCATAACGTAATCTCGGTGAGACCGATTACACAAACTCGGTGAGACCGAGTTTGGTAATAAGCTAACCAGAGAGTTGGTCAGGTAAACTCGGTGGGACCGATTTGCTCTTTCGGTGAGACCAAAAAGTTACAAAAAGGAAACAAAGAGTTTACATTGCAATCTCGGTGGGACCGATTCGCTCTTTCGGTGAGACCGAAAAGTTACGAACGGGAAACAGAGAGTTTGCAATCCCATCTCGGTGAGACCGAGATCCCTATCGGTAGAACCGAATTGCTAGGGTTTGGCAGTGGCTTATGACAAGTGAAACTCGGTGGCGCCGGATAGAAAGAATCGGTAGGACCAAGTTTGGCTTAGGGTTTAGGTCATATGTGGATATGGGAAAGTAGTTGAGGGTTTTGGAGCATATCACTAAGCACATGAAGCAAGAGGCTCATTAAGCAACACCTCATCCCTCCTTGATAGTATTGGCTTTTCCTATGGACTCAATGTGATCTTGGATCACTAAAATGTAAAATGAAGAGTCTTGAGCTTGAAGCTTTAGCCAATCCTTTGTCCTTAGCATCTTGAAGGAGTTCCCACAACCTTTAGTCCATGCCACTCCATTGTTGAACTTATCTGAAACATGCTAGATAGAAATGTTAGTCCAACAAGAGATATGTTGTCATCAATTATCAAAACCACCTAGGGAGCACTTGTGCTTTCAATCTCCCCCTTTTTGGTAATTGATGGCAACATACATCAAAGCTTTAGATAAAGATATAAAGAACAGCAAGTAAAGCTTTGGAAGGACATGTAACAAGCATAGGCTCCCCCTACATGTATGCACTCATGTAAATATGAAATATAGAGGCATGTGAGAGCATAACCATGACAGAGTAGGCAATGTGTTACATGTATCTTGGCCATATGCATCAGAGCAAAAGATTATCAAGGGAAATACCTTCATGCTCATGAGTCCTTTTTGCAAACAGTATGTACATAAGTAAGAACTCCTCATACTCATGATTTTGATGCATACACTTACCTTGTAGTCTTTGAGTTGGCTTAGGATAGAATGAACCTGCACAAATAAAGTTAGATAACACAGGTACATCCACTAGCCAGAGCAAACAAAAGAAACCACAAGAATACCAAGACTGGGATGACATGTAGAGAGTAAGTACTAGGTACTATATTGAATTCAGCATGTCCCCAAGAGTAAAGATATGCAATGAATTTGACTGATTTCTTTCCCTTAGGTGTCTTGCTCCCCCTGAATCTTACATGGGATATTGGGAGAAGACAGGGAACAGAAAATCAGAGCTGAAAGATACAAATGAACATGTCTTTCGCCCTAAAAAGACATGTGACATCTCTCCTCTTGAACATCAAGCATCTGGGATCCCTGAGTATGGGATCCTTGAGTATTTTTTCTCCCCCTGGAAATCTCTCTCTCCCCCTTAATACTTTCTCTGGGATCCTTGAGACTTTTTCTCTCCCTTGATGTGATCTCTCTCTCCTACAAGCTTTGATGTGATCTCTCTCTCCCCCTTTGACATCAATTTCCAAGAAGGGCTTTCTGGAATCCGTCGTATAGGTTTGGTCCTTGAGACTCAGCACAAAGCAAAGGATAAAACTGTGATGCTTGTAGAGGACAAGATTCATTGAGTAGAGCTGGAGTAGAAGAAATATAGAACAAGTGGCAAACTGTTTTTCCTGTTGCAAAGTCGGTGGCACCGAGTGGCATGTTTCGGTGGTACCGGGAAGATACGGTTGGACTGAAAATTACAAGTCGGTGAAACCGAGTTTACACAGAGAAAAACACTTGTCACCTCAGCTCACTAGACATGTAGGATCTCACAAAGATTTGCAATGAATTACCTGAAGGATTTGCAAGGAATTAAATGCAGAAAATGCAAAACAAAAACAAAGAGAAAAGAGAAGAAACTGAAAGATCTAGATGAAGTTTTTTTTTGAAAAAAGAGAAAGAAAATAAACATGCATGAGACAAATGCAATAACACAGAAAAGAACACAAGAGAACTTCATCTAGAGTTGGGCGGTGACATAGTCACCTATGTTAGAGTATATTGACTTAGGAGTCAAGTGAGAACACTTGATCATAGGTCATACTCATCGTTTAAGCTCAAAATGGGGTTACCATTTTTCGTTTAAGCATCTTTATGCATTCACATCTTGTTGAGTTGCTTTGACTCATGTCTTGGAGTAAAGCTTCTCTAAGATGGAATAACATACCTTGGGTGGTGGTGTGGTTCTTGCTCATGTAGTTGAACTTGTGTGGGTGCTCAAGGTTGATGTAGCTCATTAAGAGTTGGGAGCACCACTTGGAGTTTGAGTTCATCTACCTACATGGGTTAGTTCTTGCAAGGAAGAGCACTTGTGTATCCAAAAATGACAATCATGAAGCTCAACATAGAATTTGTCAAAGGATATGTTTGAATGGTTTTGTGCTTCCTTGTCTTCAACCACCATTATGTAGAGTCTTGGTGATGTAGAGATTGCTCAAGATGTGAGTGAGTCGCAATCTCATGGAATTGGATTCAACTAAGCACCTACATGGGTTAGACAACATGCAAGGTGCGAATATATCCAAGACATAAGATAGTTATCATAAGAGATATATCATGGATTAGTCATAAGCTCATGTCTTGCATGTATCCAATGGAGTTTGTACTCCAAGTACGAAGCATCAATGATGTTCAATTCTCCTCTCAACCTGCAAAACACTTTCTCATCAAGAGGTTTAGTAAATATATCCGCTAATTGCTTATCGGTGCGAACATGCCTAAGATCAATGTCACCCTTAGCAACATGATCTCGAATGAAATGATGACGAACTTCAATATGCTTAGTTCGAGAATGTTGTACAGGATTATGACCAATTTTGATAGCACTTTCATTGTCACAAAGCAGTGGAACATGTTTCACATAAATCCCATAATCTTTAAGAGTTTGGGTCATCCAAAGTAATTGAGCACAACATGAACCAGCGGCAATGTATTCCGCTTCGGCGGTGGATAAGGATACCGAATTTTGTTTCTTGGAAGACCAAGACACAAGAGATCTACCAAGAAATTGACAAGTACCCGAAGTGGACTTTCTATCAACCTTGTCTCCGGCATAATCCGAGTCGGAATAGCCAACAAGATCAAAAGAAGACCTCTTAGGATACCAAATGCCAAAATTTGGTGTATGGATTAAATATCTCACTATCCTTTTCACAGCCTTAAGATGACATTCTTTAGGAGCAGCTTGATATCGTGCACACACGCACACACTTAGCATAATATCGGGACGTGAAGCACATAGGTATAACAATGAACCAATCATAGAGCGATAAACCTTTTGATCAACCGGTTCACCATCTTTGGTCAAATCATTATGTCCACTAGTAGGCATGGGTGTAGACATACCTTTGCATTCTTGCATATTGAACTTCTTGAATAAGTCCTTGGTGTACTTCGCTTGAGAGACAAATGTACCTTCCTTAGTTTGCTTGATTTGCAAACCGAGAAAGAATTTGAGTTCACTCATCATAGACATCTCAAACTTCTCTGACATTAGCTTTCCAAACTTTTCACTAAAGAGAGGGTTAGTTGAACCAAATATGATATCATCGACATAAATTTGGCATACAAATAGTTCTCCATTAACCCTTTTAGTAAAAAGAGAAGAATAAATTTTACCAATTTCAAAACCACTTGTAATAAGGAACTTGGTCAAGCATTTATACCATGCTCTAGGAGCTTGTTTAAGACCATAAAGAGCTTTGTGAAGTTTGTAGACATGATTTGGTTTCTTAGGATTGATAAAGCCGGGAGGTTGTTTACATAAACTTCCTCCTCTATTTCACCATTTAGAAAAGCACTTTTAATGTCCATTTGGTACAAGGTGATATTATGGTGATTAGCATAGGCAAGTAAGATGCGAATGGACTCAAGTCTAGCAACGGGAGCATATGTCTCACCATAGTCCATACCTTCAACTTGTGTGTACGCTTGGGCGACGAGACGTGCTTTGTTGCGAACCACTTGTCCATCTTCATCTTGCTTGTTGCGAAACACCCATTTGGTACCAATGATGTTGTGGTTGTTGTCGGGCTTCTCAACTAATGTCCAAACTTGGTTTCTCTCAAAGTTGTGTAGCTCTTCATGCATAGCGTTTATCCAATCCGGATCTTCCAATGCTTCTTCAACCTTCATAGGTTCAATGCTAGAGATGAATGAATAGTTTTCACAAAAGTTAGCTAAACGAGTTTTTGAGCGAGTGATTCTCCCGGTTTGTATATCATTGAGGATTTGCTCGACGGGATGATCTTTTGCAATTTTGCTCGAACTCGTGAGAGCTTTTGCTTGGGTCTTCGTTGAACATCTTCTTCATCTTGTTCTTCTTCTTGGCCTTCTTCATTGTTGACGTCGTCGTTCTCTTGTCGTGGTGGAGAAAGAGGTTGTTGATGTTCGTCTTGATGCATTTCCTTGTCTTCTTCATCTTGGTGTGTCCCACTTGTGGATGCTTCCGTGTCGATTCTTGGTTCACCTTGTCGTGAAGTAGAAGCTTCCACTTGGACGGATGAAGTACTCTCCTTCACCTCCGTTGGACGAATTTTGCCAATGGACAAGTCTTGGATTGCTTCTGAAGGGTCTTTGTCTCCTACATCAATTGGCAATTGCTCTACTTGCGAGCCATTAGATTCATCAAACTTCACATCTACCGTCTCTTCAACCTTTCGGGTGAAATTGTTGTAGACATGGTAAGTGTGAGAGTTTGATCCATAACCAAGTAGAAAACCTTCATGAGATTTAGGAGCAAACTTTGAACGATGATGCTTATCAAGAATGTAGCACTTTGAGCCGAATACTCAAAAGTATCCAACTTGGGGTTTGTTACCGGTGAGAAGCTCGTATGCCGTCTTGCCGAGTAGCTTGTGAAGATATAAGCGATTTGTTGCGTGACAAGCTGTCTCAACCGCTTCTGCCCAAAAGTGCTTCGGCGTCTTGTATTCATCAAGCATCGTTCTTTCCATTTTGATGAGCGTCCGGTTCTTCCTCTCAACAACTCCATTTTGTTGAGGTGTGTACGTAGCCGAGAACTCGTGTGAAATCCCTTCTTCGTCAAGAAAGGTGTCCACATTTGTGTTCTTGAACTCCGTTCCGTTGTCACTCCGAACCTTCTTGATCTTCACGTCAAACTGATTTTGGGCCTTCCTAGCGAAGTTTCTGAAGATCTTCTGGACCTGCGACTTGTCATTAAGAAAGAACACCCACATAAATCTTGAAAAATCATCAACTATAACTAGACCAAAAGAATTTCCACCGAGACTCTTGTAGGCGTTGGGACCAAAAAGATCCATATGAAGTAGCTCGAGTGGCCTTCTTGTGGTCATGATGTTCTTCACGGGATGCCTTCCTCCAACCTGTTTACCTGCTTGACAAGCACTGCAAAGTCTATCCTTATCAAATATGACATCGTTAACTCCAAGGATATGATTTCCTTTAATAAGCTTGTCAAGGTTTCTCATGCCAACGTGACCTAGTCGTCTATGCCACAACCAACCTTTTGAGGATTTATCAACAAAGCAAGTTTTAGGTTGTGCCTTTTTAGAGAAATCGACAATGTAAAGATCACCTCTATGCATACCGGTAAATACCATTTTATGATTGTCTCGACGAAATACTTGGCAATCTACCTCAGTAAATAGGACATTCAAACCGAAATCAGCAAGTCTAGATACTGAAAGTAAGTTGTAGCCGAGAGATTCAACGAGCATGACATTTTGAATGGAACTATCATGTGAGATGGCCACCTTACCAAGGCCAACCACTTTACCCTTTGAATTATCACCAAAGGTGACATATTTTCGAGGGCCGTCATTTTCAGCAAGCTCACGAAACATCTCTTCATCTCCGGTCATATGATCAGTACATCCACTATCAAGAACCCATTCCTTTCCTCCTGATTCATATCCCCGAAGATTTGCCATAAGACCAAAATGTCTCATTGCATCATCAAGATCGAAGTCACTATCATCATCATCATCATCATAGTATCCATGTTCATCATGATCTTGTGACTCATCATTTCCTAGAGAGGGTAATTCATTAGATAAATGATCATCAAAGTGGTCACTTTTATGAATTCTTATAGCTTCGAATATGATATCACTAATGATTCCAACATCTCCTTTAGCATGCTTAAGATTGGTAAGTTCAAATAGAAAATTACCAAAACTAGGATCACTAGAGTTCATCTTACTCAAGGCAATACATTTATGGAGAATTTCATCCAAAGTTTTCAAGGAATGATCGGGAAATCATTCCTCAAGAAATTTCCATATAGTATAGGCACAATTAAGAGTGGGCAAACTAGCAATCAAATTTTTGGGCAATCCTCTAATGATGAGCTCAATAGTTCTAAGATTGCGAATCATGTCAATATCTTCATCTAGGGTAGGATGCAAAGGATCAATATGAGGTGCACAAGGGCTAGCAATATACTTGTTCAAATGATATTGATTGAAAATTACAAGCATCTCATTTTTCCACTCATGAAAATACTCTCCATCAAGAATAGGCACTCTATGTCTAAGACTCCCTAAGGTAGACACATCCATCTTCCTCCAATGGTGATTAAACCAAGGCAATGGAGACCAAAGCTCTGATACCACTTGTAGAATCTAGAAGTAGATGTGTCTAGAGGGGGGTGATTAGACACTTAGTGCTAAAGTTGCAATTTTTAGGCCTTTTTGATTTGAGTGGAGTTTTAGGCATAATTTCAACATACACAATACATATCAAGCAAGCATGCAAAGAGTATATGAGCAGCGGAATGTAAAGCATGCAACTTGCAAGAATGTAAGGAGAAGGGTTTGGAGAATTCAAACGCAATTGGAGACACGGATGTTTTTCCCGTGGTTCGGATAGGTGGTGCTATCCTACATCCACGTTGGTGGAGACTTCAACCCACGAAGGGTAACGGTTGCGCGAGTCCACGGAGGGCTCCACCCACGAAGGGTAATGGTTGCGCGAGTCCACGGAGGGCTCCACCCACGAAGGGTAATGGTTGCGCGAGTCCAAGGAGGGCTCCACCCACGAAGGGTCCACGAAGAAGCAACCACCCACGAAGGGTCCACGAAGAAGCAACCACCCACGAAGGGTCCACGAAGAAGCAACCTTGTCTATCCCACCATGGCCATCGCCCACGAAGGACTTGCCTCACTAGCGGTAGATCTTCACGAAGTAGGTGATCTCCTTGCCCTTACAAACTCCTTGGTTCAACTCCACAATCTTGTCGGAGGCTCCCAAGTAACACCTAGCTAATCTAGGAGACACCACTCTCCAAGAAGTAAAAAGTGGTGTGTAGGTAATGAACTCCTTGCTCTTGTGCTTCAAATGATAGTCTCCCCAACACTCAACTCTCTCTCATAGGATTTGGATCTGGTGGAAAGAAGGTTCGAGTGGAAAGCAACTTGGGGAAAGCTAGAGATCAAGATTCATATGGTAGGAATGGAATATCTTGGCCTCAACACATGAGTAGGTAGTTCTCTCTCAGAAATAGGATGCTGGAAGTGTAGGCTTAGTCTGATGGCTCTCTCCATGAATGAAGAGGAGGTGGAGGGGTATATATAGCCTCCACACAAAATCCAACTGTAACACACAGTTTTCCAATCTCGGTGGGACCGAATCAACAAACTCGGTCGGACCGAAAAGGTAAACTTAGTGACCGTTAGAGATTTTCGGTGGGACTGACATGCAACTCGGTAGGACCGATATGGTTAGGGTTTGGGCATAACGTAATCTCGGTGAGACCGATTACACAAACTCGGTGAGACCGAGTTTGGTAATAAGCTAACCAGAGAGTTGGTCAGGTAAACTCGGTGGGACCAATTTGCTCTTTCGGTGAGACCGAAAAGTTACAAAAAGGAAACAAAGAGTTTACATTGCAATCTCCGTGGGACCGATTCGCTCTTTCGGTGAGACCGAAAAGTTACGAACGGGAAACAGAGAGTTTGCAATCCCATCTCGGTGAGACCGAGATCCCTATCGGTAGAACCAAATTGCTAGGGTTTGGCAGTGGCTTATGACAAGTGAAACTCGGTGGCGCCGGATAGAAAGAATCGGTAGGACCGAGTTTGGCTTAGGGTTTAGATCATATGTGGATATGGGAAAGTAGTTGAGGGTTTTGGAGCATATCACTAAGCACATGAAGCAAGAGGCTCATTAAGCAACACCTCATCCCTCCTTGAAAGTATTGGCTTTTCCTATGGACTCAATGAGATCTTGGATCACTAAAATGTAAAATGAAGAGTCTTGAGCTTGAAGCTTTAGCCAATCCTTTGTCCTTAGCATCTTGAAGGAGTTCCCACAACCTTTAGTCCATGCCACTCCATTGTTGAACTTATCTGAAACATGCTAGATAGAAATGTTAGTCCAACAAGAGATATGGTGTCATCAATTATCCAAACCACCTAGGGAGCACTTGTGCTTTCAACATATGTAGTTGAAACAAATCAACATAGCCTCCACGATATTTATGTTCATGGTGAATTATATCCTACTCATGCTTGCATTCAATGTTGATTAATTTTAATGCATGTTCATGACTGTTGTCGCTCTCTAGTTGGTTGCTTGCCAGTCTCTTTCTAGCCTTCACTTGTACTAAGTGGGAATACTGCTTGTGCACCCAACTCCATAAACCCCAAAAGTTATTCCATATGAGTCCACCATACCTTCCTATATGCGGTATCTACCTGCCGTTCCAAGTAAATTTGTATGTGCCAAACTCTAAACCTTCAAATGAAATTATGTTTTGTATGCTCGAATAGCTCATGTATCAACTAGGGTTGTCTGTATCTTCCATGCTAGGTGGGTTATTCTCAAGAGGAGTGGACTCCGCTCCTCACTCACGAGAAAATGGTTGGTCACCGCCAGTCCCATGCTCAAACCAAATCAAAATAATTGCAAACAAAACTCCCCCAGGATTGTTGTTAGTTGGAGGCACCTGTTGTTTCGGGCAAGCCATGGATTGATGCTTGTTGGTGGTGGGGGAGTATAAACTTTACCATTCTGTTTGGGAACCGCCTATAATGTGTGTAGCATGGAAGATATCGAGATCTCTCGGTTGTTATGTTGACAATGAAAGTATACCGCTCAAAATATTATTCATCTCTATTTCAAAAATCGAGCTGTGGCACCTCTACAAATCCCTCCTTCCCTCTGCGAAGGGCCTATCTATTTACCTTTATGTTGAGTCATCATACTCTTATTAAAAAGCACCAGTTGGAGAGCACCGCTGTCATTTGCATGTATTATTATTAGTTTACATTGAGTATGACTGTGACTGGATATCTTTCACCATGAATTACAATTTCCAGTCAGTCCTTGATCTACAGAGGTGCTCTGCATTTATGCTTTGCGGTCTCGGAAAGGGATAGCGAGATACCATCTTGTTATATCAAATTATGATTGTTTTGAGAAAGTGTTGTCATTCAAGATTTACTATTATTGCTTGCTAGTTGATTATGTCATTGATATGAGTAAACATGAGACCTAAATGTTATTGTCAATATGGTTAGTTCATAATCTTTGCAGAAAACTTGCATGTTGGCTTTACATGTTTACAACAACAAGAGCAAACAGAGTTTGTAAAAGTTTTTCTTTATCACTTTCAGTTTGTCAACTGGATTTCTTGAGGACAAGCAAAGGTTTAAGCTTGGGGGGGTTGATACGTCTCCATCGTATCTACTTTTCCAAACACTTTTGCCCTTATTTTGGACTCTAACTTGCATGATTTGAATGGAACTAACGCGGACTGATGCTATTTTCAGCACAGTTGCCATGGTGCAATTTTTGTGCAGAAATAGAAGTTCTCGGAATGACCTGAAAACCAACGGAGAATATTTTTGGAATATATAAAAAATATTGGTGAAAGAATCAATGTCAGGGGGCCCACACCCTGTCCACGAGGGTGGGGGGCGCGCCCCTGCCTCGTGGGCCCCCTGATGCTCCCCCAACGTCAACTCCAACTCTTTATATTCACGTTTGGGGAGAAAAAAATCAGAGAGAAGGATTCATCGCGTTTTATGATACGGAGCCGCCGCCAAGCCCTAATCTCTCTCGGGAGGGCTGATCTCGAGTACGTTCGGGGCTCCGAAGAGGGGAATCCGTCGCCATCGTCATCATCAACCTTCCTCCATCACCAATTTCATGATGCTCACCATCGTGCGTGAGTAATTCCATCGTAGGCTTGTTGGACGGTGATGGGTTGGATGAGATTTATCATGTAATCGAGTTAGTTTTCTTAGGGTTTGATCCCTAGTATCAATTATGTTCTGAGATTGATGTTGCTATGACTTTGCTATGCTTAATGCTTGTCACTAGGGCCCGAGTGCCATGATTTGAGATCTGAACCTATTATGTTTTCATTAATATATGTGAGTTCTTGATCCTATCTTGCAAGTATATAGTCACCTATTACGTGTTGTGATCCATTAACCCTGAAGTAACAATAATCAGGATACTTACCGGTGATGACCGTAGTTTGAGGAGTACATGTATTCACTAAGTGCTAATGCTTTGGTCTGGTACTCTATTAAAAGGAGGCCTTAATATCCCTTAGTTTCCAATAGGACCCTGCTGCCATGGGAGGGTAGGACAAAATATGGCATGCAAGTTCTTTTCCATAAGCACGTATGACTATATTTGAAATACATGCCTACATTACATTGATGAACTAGAGCTAGTCTGTGTCACCCTATGTTATAACTGTTGCATGAGGAATCGCATCCGATATAATTATCCATCACTGATCCAATGCCTACGAGCTTCTCACATATTGATCTTCGCTTATTTACTTTTCCGTTGCTACTGTTACAATCACTACAAAACCAATACTATTAATTTTGCTACCGTTACCGCTACTATCATATTACTTTGCTACTAAATACTTTGCTGCAGATATTAAGTCTTTCAGGTGTGGTTGAATTGACGACTCAACTGTTAATACTTGAGAATATTCTTTGGCTCCCCTTGTGTCGAATCAATAAATTTGGGTTGAATACTCTACCCTCGAAAACTGTTGCGATCCCCTATACTTGTGGGTTATCACTTAGCACTTTTGATGGCAATTGGCATTTGTAAGGGAAGACAAAAATTTGAGAAAGTCTCGCATCGACATGGCTAATAGTTAGGAAATGGGGGCCTTACAATCAATGTCAATGCGAGGAGTGGGGATTTCCATGCAACAGATGCATTAGAGCTATAAGTATATGAATGCTCTCTATATGAAACTAAGCGGGTGTGCATCCAACATGCTTGCTCATGAAGACCTCGAGCTTTTGAGGAAGCTCATCATCGGATTATACAAGCCAAGTTCTATAATGTAAAAAATCCTACTAGTATATGAAAGGGAAAAACATGGAGACTCTCCATATGATGAACTGTTGGAAATATGCCCTAGAGGCAATAATATTGTTATTATATTTCCATTTTCATAATTAAGAGTTTATATTTCATGCTATACCTACTATTATTCTGGTATGTGATTCAGTGGAAAACTCATATGCACGTGTGGAATGATAAGCGGTAAAATATAGGTTCCTGGTCTTTCCTCTAAAACTTGCTCAAGTGTTGTTAGTGATCATGTTTTCCAGATCTCAAGATATCGTTAAGTGTAATGGTAGTCTTGATCTGAAGCGCATGGATACAAGTTATCCTTGGAAGGAAATACAATTTCGACATTGAGAGTATGCCTTTAGAAGAACGATCATATTGAATCGACCCAATCTTGTTTGTTATACTTTGAGATAATATCATCTGAAATCAATTGTTATAAGACAGAGTGTTAGCATGTCTTTTAGTTCCTCGTATCATGAGAGTACCATAATCACTTCCTACCGTATGGTGGACTTTGGGATTGGTCAAACATCATCAGTATCACAGTGATCATAACGACAACTTCCGGGTTCATAAGAAAGTTTGACAAAGGGCCAGATAGCTCGAGAGTGGGATTTGCTCCTCGACGATGGAGAGATATTCTTAGGGCCCTCTCCATGTGACGGCATCCATCATCGTCTGGCTAGACACAGGTGACTATGTCACGGGGATGCCAGTACACTTCAACGGGAAACAAGAATAAACACTACAAAAAAAGACACATTCGTGACATTATGACCCAAACAAAAAGTTTTTTGTCATGTTATGACACTTCTATGATGATAATTGCGACAAAAACATGTATCATCGTAGATGTGGTGGGATCCTATTTTTATGACAAAACATCATGACAGAAAATGGGCTTTTTGTTCTGGGCAGGCCGGAGACGCACCTGCATGACATTCTTTGGGCTGTCCATGACGAAAAAATCATGGTAGAAGTGAGGGCGAGGAAAATATCAGGGAGTTCCCAGTTACGGTGGGTGGTCGGGCCGAGCCATTCACTGTGCTTTGCACGTTTCTCTCGTACGCGCATGTGTGCAAGGCGTTGGCTAACTGAACCCAAGCGATAACACTAGCTACATTACTGAACCCGAGCGATCGATCCCTTGGCTCTTAATTAAACCCAAGCAATTCATTCGCTGCTGACTAAACCCAAGTGATTCCTTCGCTGCTGCTACTAACTGAACCCGAGTGATCGATCATTGCTGCTCCTTACTGAAGCCGGTCGAGCCCCCGTGCGAGACATAGCCGGTCGGTGTTGGGTTGCCTCTCAATGAACAGTGACCGTTGTTACCATGCGTGTGGTATGTAGAACAAGTCAAGACGTGGTGAGTCGAGCCGGTTGGTTGGCTGTGGATGAACAATTCCGGTGGGGGTTGGATGAACACGACCCTGTGGTAGTAGGTCATTGTCGCTGGATGAAGAGGACCCCGAGGAGGCCGCCACACCCTAGCCAGTTGTGGGTGGATGAACAGTACCCCATGGAGGTTGGATGAAAAGTAGCCGGTGGAGGCTGGATGAACAGTAGCCCGTGGATGAACAGTACCTGGTGGAGGCCGGAGGAAGTCGCGGTGGATGAACAGTAGCAGGTGGAAGCTGGAGGAAGTCGACACTAGATGAACAATAGTTTGTGGAGGCTAGAGCGAGAGGTAGTAGATAGTGGATGAATAGTAGCCCATGGAGTCCCGTTTTGCAGTATGCCACACCCCTCCCCATGAACATGACCCTATTTCGACCATAGGCGCTCCAACAGAAGTCCGTTTCCTCCATTTTGTGGTACGCTAGACCCCTACCAATCAATAGGACCCTGATACGTCTCCGTCGTATCTACTTTTCCAAACACTTTTGCCCTTGTTTTGGACTCTAACTTGTATGATTTGAATGGAACTAACCCGGACTGACGTTGTTTTCAGCAGAATTACCATGGTGTTATTTATGTGCAGAAACAAACGTTCTCGGAATGACCTGAAACTTCACGGAGCAACTTTTTGGAAAATATAAAAAATACCTGCAAAGATGAAGGCCAGGGGGCCCACCACCTGTCCACGAGGGTGGGGGGGTGCCCCCTACCTCGTGGGCCCTCCGACTCCAACTCCAACTCTATATATTGTGTTCGGGGAGAAAATAATTAGAGAGAAGAATTCATCGCGTTTTACGATACGGAGCCACCGCCAAGCCCTAAAACCTCTCGGGAGGGCTGATCTGGAGTTCGTTCGGAGCTCCGGAGAGGGAATCCGTCGCCATCATCATCATCAACCATCCTCCATCACCAATTTCATGATGCTCACCGCCGTGCGTGAGTAATTCCATCATAGGCTTGCTGGACGGTGATGGGTTGGATGGGATCTATCATGTAATCGAGTTAGTTTTGTTAGGGTTTGATCCCTAGTATCCACTATGTTCCGAGATTGATGTTGCTATGACTTTGCTATGCTTAATGCTTGTCACTAGGGCCCGAGTGCCATGATTTCAGATCTGAACCTATTATGTTTTCATCAATATATGAGTGTTCTTGATCCTATCTTGCAAGTCTATAGTCACCTATTATGTGTTATGATCCGTTAACCCCGAAGTGACAATAATCGGGATACTTACCGGTGATGACCGTAGTTTGAGGAGTTCATGTATTCACTATGTGTTAATGCTTTGTTCCGGTACTCTATTAAAAGGAGGCCTTAACATCCCTTAGTTTCCGTAAAGACCCCGCTGCCATGGGAGGGTAGGACAAAAGATGTCATGCAAGTTCTTTTCCATAAGCACATATGACTATATTCGGAATACATGCCTGCATTATATCAATGAACTGGAGCTAGTTCTGTGTCACCCTAGGTTATGACTGTTACATGATGAACCGCATCCGGCATAATTCTCCATCCCCGATCCATTGCCTACGAGCTTTCCATATATTGTTCTTAACTTATTTACTTTCCCGTTGCTATTGCTATCATCACTACAAAATACCAAAAACATTACTTTTATTACTGTTACCTTTTGCTACAATTATCACTACTATCATATTACTTTGCTACTAAACACTTTGCTGCAGATATTAAGTTTCCAGGTGTGGTTGAATTGACAACTCAGCTGCTAATACTTGAGAGTATTCTTTGGCTCCCCTTGTGTCGAATCAATAAATTTGGGTTGAATACTTTACCCTCGAAAACTGTTGCGATCCCCTATACTTGTGGGTTATCAAGACTATTTTCTGGCGCCGTTGCCGGGGAGCATAGCTCTATTCTTTGAGTCACTTGGGATTTATATCTGCTTATCATTATGAAGAACTTGAAAGATCCAAGAACCAAGATTTATCCCTCAAGTACGAGGGGAGGTAAGGAACTGCCATCTAGCTCTGCACTTGATTCACCTTCTGTTTTGAGTAAGCTTACGACACCTAAAACTGCTTCTGCTATTCGTTCTAATATGTCGCATGTTGTTGATGATGCTACTTCTGCTATACATGATACTTATGATGAAACTATTTCTATGCTTGATACTACTGTGCCACTTGGTGAATTTCTTGATGAACAACTTGCTAGGGCTAGAGAGATTGAAAATATTGAATCTGATAATACCGATGAAATTGATGATGAAGACTTGCCTGTTATTTCTAAGGGTTATGTTTTTGATAAAGAAGCTTATTTAGCTATTTTAGCTTGCAAGGATAGACATGAACTTAAGAGGTTATTAGCTAAATGGAACAAGCAATCTCTAAATGCTAGAATGAAACCTGGCCCTGCTTTTGCTACTTCCCCTATCTGTGTTACCGATAAGGATTATGAATTCTCTGTTGATCTTGATATAATTACTTTGGTTGAATCTGGTCCTTTTCATGGCTATGAATCTGAAACTATTGTGGCACATCTTACTAAATTAAATGATATAGCCACCCTGTTCACTACTGATGAGAGAACTCGTTACTTTTATATCCTTAAAATATTCCCGTTCTCATTAAAGGGTGATGCTAAGATATGGTTTAATTCTCTTGATCCTGGTTGTGTGCGTAGTCCCCAGGATATGATTTATTACTTCTCTGCTAAATATTTCCCTGCTCATAAGAAACAAGCTGCTTTAAGGGATATATATAATTTTGTGCAAATTGAAGAAGAGAGTCTCCCACAAGCTTGGGGGAGGCTTCTCCAATTACTTAATGCTTTGCCTGATCATCCTCTTAAGAAAAATGAAATACTTGATATCTTTTATAATGGACTAACCGATGCCTCCAGAGATTACCTGGATAGTTGTGCTGGTTCTGTTTTCAGGGAAAGAACGCCGGATGAAGCTGAAATTCTATTGAATAATATGCTGAAAAATGAAAATAATTGGACACCTCCTGAGCCAGTTCTTGAGCCTATTCCTAAACCAACTCCGAAGAAGAGGGGTATTCTGTTTCTCAGTCCTGAAGATATGCAAGAGACAAAGAAATCTATGAAAGAAAAAGGTATTAAAGCTGAAGATGTTAAGAATTTACCTCCTATTTAAGAAATACATGGTCTTAATTTACCGCCTGTTAAAGAAACATATGATTTTAAATCCTTTACCTATTGAAGAAACTCATGGTCTTGATAACCCAACATAGGTAGTAAAGGTAAATTCTCCCTATAGATGTGATAAAGCTGAAACCCCATTTACTAAGTTTGCTAGCCCATGCTTAGATGAGTTTGATAAATTTATGGCTAAGCAAGAAGATTTTAATGCTTATTTTGGTAGACAATTGAAATACAATTCAAATATGCTTGAACACTTGGGTGATTATATGGCTAATGTCAAAGGTGAACTTAAACTTATTAGTAAACATGCTTCTATGGTTACCACTCAAGTAGAACAAGTACTTAAAGCTCAAAATGATTTGCTCAATGAATTGAATAGTAAGAATAATGATAATGCTGTTAGAGTGGCTACTAGAACTGGTAGAATGACTCAGGAACCTTTATATCCTGAAGGCCACCCTAAGAGAATTGAGCAAGATTCTCAGAGAAATAATATAGATGCACTTAGTCCTTCTAAAAGGAAGAAAAAGAAAAATGATAGGACTTTGCATGCTTCTAGTGAACCTATTACTGAAACACCTAAGAATCCAAATGATATTTCTATTTCTAATGCTGAAACTCAATCTGGTAATGAACCTGAAACTAGTGATAATGCTAATAATAATGTTCATGATGATGCTCAACCTAGTAATGGTAATGATATAGAAATTGAACTTGCTGTCACTACAAAAAATACACTTCCGTGATGATACGTGTTTGTCACAGTAGGTCGCGTTTTTTGTCATGCATGTACATCCATGACAAATTTATGACAGAATTAAGATAGTCATACTTGTGCTGTCGTAGAAGTGTTCCATGACATTACCAAAATTATCAGCACGGAAGTGTCCACTCCCATGACGATAAATCGCGCGTCACAAAAGTGCTTTCGTCAAGGGTGACCGACACGTGGCATCCACCGTAACGGAACACCGTTAAGCTATCGGGTCGGGTTTTGGATCCGATAACCCGTTAACAGCCCCGACCAATGGGAAATTTCCACGTGTAAAATTCTTATTGGCCGGACGAAACATGTGTCAGCTCGTCAGTGGGTCAGATAGGCGCCTATGATACGTCGACACGTGGCACGACCCAACAGAGTCCCATTCCTGTGAAAAGGCCGGCCCGTTTGACTTGGTCAAAAGGTGGCGGGCCGGCCCATGGAAAGCCTGTTAACGGCCTATTCGCATATAGCCCATTTACAGGCCGCTAACCCAAGGCCCGTTACACCCTATCCGAATTAGGCCCAGTAGCATCATCTGGGCCATCCAATATGATTCCAGCCCGTTTTCACTTCTAGCCCATGTATGGCCCATGACATCTTTCGGCCCATATGAGGCCCTATGTAACTCTTGGCCTATTAACGGCACATGGTGAAACTGGCCCGTAATGAACAGTGTATCACTTTACACCCATTAACGGCCCGTGGTGAAACTGGCCCGTAATGAACAGTGTATCACTTTATACCCATTAACGGCCGGTTATTCCGTTGGGCCATTTCCAGCCCATGTTATCTTTCGGCCTTCTCAGAGCCCATTTATTCTTGGGCTCATTTCCAGCATGTTTACTTACGACCTGTTACTGTCATTTTCTGCTTGTGGGCCAAATTCAGCCCGTGGTTACAGTCGGCCCGTTTGTGGTCCGTTAATACGTTGGGTCGTTTTCATAGCGTCATCACATATGGCCTATTAATGATGGCCCGTTACGGTCGGCCCATGAACGGACGATTCCAACTCTAGCCCATTTACGGCCATAATGTGGCCTGTTATTGGCCCATGTTTGGCCAATCGATCATACAGCCCGTATAAGGCCCACTAATGATACGGCCCGTAGAAGGCCCATTGTTTCTATGGCCCGTAGAAGGCCTACTGTTTCTACGGCCCGTAGAAGGCCCACTGTTTCTACGGCTCGTAGGAGGCCCAGTGTCACTACAGTAAATATTAGCCCATGGTTATTGTGGCCTAGTTTTAAAAATAGGTTATTGCAGCCACTAGTTAACCGTGGAAAAAGAACTGCAATGACTACAAGCAAACAAATAAACAAGACAATAAGGAAATAAATAAGCAAGCAACTAGCTAGGCTATCACGGCTATTACACATATTACATCCATTGGGCATCAAAGTTCGCCACCAGTGCAAATATAGGGAACAAAGCAGCATATCATATACACTGGTCGTCAAAATTGGCCACCAGTGCAAATAAACGTGGTAGCAAAACAAGATCATAACTGAAACAACTTCAGAAGAGCTCAAGAAACGTTATCCTGGGTATCCGCCATGCTGGCAATAAGCTTAGCAAGCTTATTAGCTTTGTCCTGTTTGGCGCTAAAATCCTCCAACGCTTGTTGTTGCACCAGAAAGTATGCATCTGAATGCTCCAGGGACTTCCGCAGTCCTTCCGCTTCTTGTCGCAACACATCTGATCGATGTCTTTTAGCTTGTAGTTAAGACTCAAGAAACCGAACTGATTCAGACAGTGAGTTTGAATAGCTTGTGCAAGCGGTAGTGGCCAGTAACTCCAACACTAAACCAAGACAGGATGTGTCACTATCCTGAACCTTATCTGCATTACTTCCTTTACCGTTGCTTAATAAGGCACTCTTCCCCAATATTCTGTCAGCATTCTAAAAGAAGAAACAAGCAGACACATAACAAGTTTAGCATGTACTAGTATATGAAACTCATTTCGGTGAACCAGTTCATTAGTAAGGTGGACAGGATTAAACTACCAAGTCTTCTATTGCCAAGTACTAGTACATAATAAAAGCATCAAACAAACATATATCTATGTCCTATGGTAGCAATGGAATCTTAAATTAGAACAGTTGTTCTTCAGGTTTAGGCACTTGTTCTACATGAACAGAGTACAGTAAAACGCAAGAATATAATACTTAAAAATAGAAAATGAGATCATAGACCTTACCACATTCTTGGTTCGGGACCAGTACAGAACAAGGCGTTCCCAGTCATCGTCCAGTAAATGTGTCTCAGATGAACGTAAGGGAATTTGATGAGTTTCTTTGCTGGTGAAGTACATTTTCTTCAGGTAATTCCGATACTGCCACCAATCATTCTTGAAGATAGCAGAGGTATTAGCGCAGGTTACCTCATCCTGAGTTTCCAAATCGGTCCTTCTCTATAGAGAAAAATGGGAAAATTTGCTGTATTATAACCATCATGGAGGTAGGATGTATGGGACGAAGCAAAGTAATTGCCATGAATAACATTACTTACACATAACTCCTGGACAAATACCTGCAACTGGCATTTTCCTTCATCTTCGGTATAATATTTCCAAGATGGGAAGATACGCACATACGATTTAACAACATCAAATGCGATAGATGCTAAACTACGACTAGCTGGTTGTGCTTCCTCCATAGGAATAGGCGTACTAACTGGTGGAGTTGGGGTTCGCCGTGATAGTACTGGCCCTTTGGGCACTGGAGCTGCCTTACTAACTGTTCTTGTTTGGGAGCTCTGTGGTGGAGATGGTGCTGTGTCAATAGGAACTGAGTTACTATCGGCTGGGGTTGGGGTTAGATTGGGTGAAGCTGGTTCTCTGTCCATTGTAGTAGGGGTACAATCTGCGAGAGTTTGGGTTATGTGTGGTAGGGCTGGTTCTTGTGCATGTGCAATCGGGGTGCTATCTCCACCAAGAGGTAACACTGTTTTATTTGAAGACCGTGTTTTTAGTCTGCTAGATACTGGCATCACCCGCTCCAATTCAAATGGCTGATAAACAGGAAACATAGTTGAATGTACAGACATTGTATGAGAGACAGATGCAATAGATAGTGTGGAAAAAAGAGGGCATGAAATAGTTGACATGTATATTGTTTAACTAAAACGGATAGCATGACATAATTTCACATATATGATGTCTATCTAAATTGGATAGCATAGCATAACATAATTCAAAGATATGATGAATAATTAAATAGGATCGCATGACATAATTCACCTACATGTTATCTAATTAATCAGGATCGCATCATTTAATTCACATATGTGATTTATATGCTAAACAGAGGACATTCTATATGATGTCTGAACTAAGAACATGGTATTGAATATTGTGTATATGATGTCTAAACTATGCAATGCAAGACACCGTATGCATGATATGAGCAGTATAACCGTGCCAAGTTAGAGCATACACCTCAGTGGGGGAATAGGACTGGTCATCTGTCTCTGAATCCATGTCTGAGGAGCTATCGGGACCCAACAAGAGATCTGCTTCGACAGGTAGCACTGTCTGCTCTGAAGGCCTTGTTTTCACTCCAGATTTTTCCATCTCCCACCCAAATGGCTGATTCACAGGAAGAGTAGTTTAATGTACAAACATTGTCGACAAATGGAAATGTAATGAAGAAAAGGATGGGAAAGATATCATTCAAATATATGATGCCTGGTTAAACAGGATGGCATTGCACATTTCACATATATTATGGCTGGCTAAAAGACATGAGACTGCATAATTCCCATATATGATATAGAAACTAAATAGGTGGCATTACAGAACATGTCTAAACTAAGCAGATGACATATATGATGTCAAAAGTAGGCACTGCAAGGCAACATATGCACGATATGACTAACATCATCATGCCAAGGTAGAGAAAACACCTTGGGGGTAAATAGGAGTGGTCAGCGGCGTCCGAATCCGCCTCAGAACAGATATCTTCCTTTGGATTACAATCTGGAGAGGGGTGGGGAGGGTTTGCCATTGAACCCACCATGGAGCGATGTCTGCATGACATTGTATTGCCGCGCAAAACTCTTCTCTTTTTCTCTACATGTTCAGCATGACTGTGTACAATATCTAACATGCATACGAAAAAATATGGTGAGATTATGTAAGGAGAGCATGCAGAAATTTAGAGTGATGGTAACAACTAGTGGATTGATGTTTTTCTGTTGAACCAAAATAGCCCTAATGGGACAAGTGTACAACCTCTTTGCCATATCTGTGTCGACCTCAGCATCATTGGGTTGGTCACTGAAGCAGTTGAAGCAGAGGTGGCTGTCGGAGGTGTGGAGGAAGATTTGAGGAATTTGTAGCCGGCGTCCAGGGCACTGCTCTATTGTGATGGATCATTTTGTCGTTGGAGCAGCTCCGGTGAGCCGTAAGACGTCAAGGCTGAAGCAGCACAAGACAGACATCGTCAATCTCAAGTGGGATTCTAATAGCATCTCCAATAGATGATGTAAAATGGATGTAAAATTAACATCACCAAAAACCACCTGACTACAAAAAATGAGGTAAAAACTGTTGACTCCGAACTTAACTCTCGAAACTGAAATTTACTATGGAAACTGAATGCTACTGTCGAAATTGAACGCAATGGTAGTAGAGAGGCACTTGATATGTAGTTTAGGGAGGGCGTGCAGTTCATCTTCAACTTGCACCCCCTTGAGCCGCCAGCCACCATCGGCTGAACCGCCGGCCCCAGCACCGCCTTGCCGCCCCAAAACAACTCGCCACCGCCGCCCCGGCTAGCCCTCTAGGCCCCCCACCCCACCCTGAACCCTAAGATAGATAGTGGGGTACCTCTCCGGCGAGCCCCCGTCCCCGCTGCGGGTGGTTCTTCCTTAACTCCCGCGAGCCCCCCAACCCCTGAAAATCGACTGACCCAAAAGTCGATTCAGTCGACTGAAGTGTGGCTTAATCGGAGCAGAGCAGCAGCACGAGCGAGGGGGAGAGCAGCAGCAGCAGCTGGGCGAGCGAGCGATCGAGCGAGAGCCGGAGCAGCAGCAGCAGATCCGGCTAGTATGGACGCCACCGCCGAAGGGGCCTCGCACTGGGGGAGAGCCGCTGTGGAGATGTCGCCCGCGGTGCCGGCTTCAAGGTAGCCGCTCCATGGGGGTGCGGGATGGAGCACCGTCTGCGACGGGAGGTCGAGTTAAGGATAAGGTGTGATGCGATGAGTGTACAACCTCTTTGGTGGCGCCGAGTAGGACTCGGCTTCGTCCGAGGAGTCGGTGAGGATGCTGTGGTTCCGGTAGAGCAGGTTAAGGCGGCGCTGTGGGGATGGAGCAGCCGTAATAGACGAGACGATCATCGGAGCAGCTCCTTGGAGGTGGAGGACGGGGCGGCTGAACCGGCAGGACGGCAATATGGATGACGGATCCTCATCCGGGGAGGTGGACGACGGATCCTCATCCGGGGAGGTGGACGAGGGACATCGAGCTGTTGCGGTGGACGACATCATCGGGGAAGAGGCTCCGGCTAGGCAGTGGTGACGTGGTGGACGGAGGAGGGTCGGGTTTCGCAGGTGGAGCGAAGAGGTTATGGCGGCCTGGGATTTCGAATGGCGAAAAGGGGGCGATGGGAGGGGTGAAGCATGACTTAGGAACATGCTTGTCCAAAATGTAGGGTGTGTTACAAAAGTACCCCCCACCGATTTGAACTAGCGGCCCTTTCGGCTCAGGGTTAGAAAGGGGATTTCACGTATCGGGACTTGGCAGCTGGAGGGAGTTTTCGCGCGCATTGTAATTTCGGGATAGCAAGGCGCGGGTTGTGAAGGCGCCAGTTTTGGGAGCACGATATCTGAATTTTCGGGATATAACAAGACGCGAGTTGAATTTTAGGGACAAGCCTAAAGTTTAGTAATATTGTACTTGTACGTACCAAATCAATTCACACTTCCCTCAACCAAAAAGAAAACGAAAAAATAAAACTATTCACACCACACAAAGAGAGAGTCTTGCCCCGTTTTACTATACAAATGCTATTCAAAGCTACTCCCTCCTTCATCTATATAGGGCCTAATGTGTTTTTCGATGCTAACTTGGACCAAATATTAGAGCAATGATATATGACATGCAAATTGCACAAAGCACGCCGTTAAATTCGTCTGTGAAAGGTTCTTTCAATGATATAATTTTCACATTGTGCATGTCATGTACTATTAATCTTGTCAATAGTCAAAGGCGGTCTTAAAAATCTCATTACGCCCTATATAGATGGAAGGAGGGAGTATGAATCCATGTTATGTCCGATTAAATTTTTTCGCTTGCTGTATAATGCATGTAACCTACTCATACCAACATTTTAGTGCATTCCAAATGTCTATACTACCGCTGCAATTCGAACTAAATTTGAATTCGTTTCTCTATTTAAATAAGAATCTACAATGATGATTGTTGCCAACTTCAACCATCATAGTTTCCTTGCTATCCGCCAGATATAAATCAGACGGCCTATAATGCAGGATGGCAGGCACACCATCATCAACAACTCCGTTTTTATAAGAGTAGATATAAAATATATTAAATGTAGTATACCATGTTCATAACCACACCATGTGTATCACCGTTCACACATCCGTCGGTTTGAAACACTATGATAAATTCTTCAAATATCTGAATTCGCATTTTATAATGAAGTATATATGATCTCTATTCGTCTTTTACACCCACACAACCCTCTTATCTTTGTAGCTAGCGCTAACTTTCTCTTATGCATGCACACGCTCGCATCCCTCTCACCCTCCCTCAGCATTCTCTGGCTCCATCGCGCAAATTCTTCTTTTTACTTTAGGTCGTTCACCCCCGGTGTGTGTAGGCCCCCCAGCTCCTTCTTTATGGCACACATCGATCGATATGCCTCTCTAGCCAGGTGTGCCTAGCACAAACACAAGCTTCCCCTCTTCTCTTGTCACCGTCCATGCCTCACTCCCACCACTCTTTTCATCGTTCTTGTACTCGCACACTCCTCCTCCTCGATATAGTATGCCTCTCGTACCACCTCCTACATGCATCCCTCTCTCTCTATCCTTCTCCTTGTGCCTCATTTGCTTCTAACACACACATGCATGTATACCGATTGATCTCCCAACATATACCTAGATCGACTTTAACTACCCCCCATCGATCGACATACCTCACAAGTTATGTCTCTCCTTTCTCTTACAAAGGGCGATTGATCTTCCTATGTAGGTACATCTGCTTACCACAGCCACATCGTCCCCCCTCATCATTCGTGCATGCCTCCTGACCCATCTCTCACACGCACGTGCACAGACAACAAGCAGCCATCTCCTCTCTTATTGATATTG
Source organism: Triticum dicoccoides (assembly GCF_002162155.2). Lineage (NCBI taxonomy): Eukaryota > Viridiplantae > Streptophyta > Magnoliopsida > Poales > Poaceae > Triticum > Triticum dicoccoides. The sequence continues at coordinate 357,597,891 of NC_041388.1, forward strand.
CGGGCGTGCCCTCCGTTTGTCTAGCAAGCCTATCCCACCATTTGTTAGAAGCAACTCCACTACCACCCCCTCCAACACTCTAGCTCTATCTCTCTCCCAACCTTATTCATCTCCTGCACATATGCATGGATGCCGATCGATCTCCCTTAATACATGAGGCAGATCGATCTCCTTAATACATGAGGTAGGCCTCTCTCCTCCTCCACACATATACCATCCATTGTACCTCTATAGTTAATTGGGACTCCCTCTTCCCCCACCACACAGAGATAGTCGAGCGCTGCAGGTAGGTATCCATGCCACAGATACAAACTGCACATGTCCCATCTCACGTTCCAGTAGGCCAGCCACTCTATATCTTTGACGTGGGCACACACAAATTCGATGGCACTCTTTATTGATCGCGCGCGCACACACACACACACACATCATCCCTCTCTTTGATTCTATGGACACCTCAAGCTGATGATACCTCCACTCTCTTCTTGTGGATCGCCCCCTCTATATATATGCTATATCCAGGACTCTATTTCACACACATTGCATATGTTAAATATTTTGATTGA
>NC_041388.1:357598826-357629231 GCF_002162155.2 Triticum dicoccoides
CTCAAGAACCCACACACTATATATCTCTAGGTTTGTATCTCTCTCACACAACCCCACGTAGGTGGTGTATGTATACAAGAAGAGAATAGGTGCACCGTGCACGTACTCACGCTTCATGCCCAGCCACACCCGCGCGGGTACACGGTGGAGCTCATTTCTTTATGAAATGGCAGCCCACGTGCTAATTTGAACGCGTCTAGTGGTTGTTTATCTAGGGAGGTCATGTACCACGCGTGCATGAAACAAAGTTCGACTTGACGCGTTGCCACGTTATTTTTAAATAAAGTTATAGCGCTCAATGGCACGTACATAGAATATAAAACGATTTTTATGGAGGAAAAGGTAGTCCGCTCTTCAGAGTATCTCACACAAGGCTCTGGTGGCCTCTCTCTCTCTCACCGTTGGTCACTGATCCGGCCGCATCCCATCCGCCGGGGGAAAGGGAGTGCGGTGGCCTCTCTTTCTCTCACCGTTGGTCACTGATCCGGCCGCATCCCGTCCGCCGGGGGAAAGGGAGTGCGGTGGCCTCTCTCTCTCTCTCTCACCGTTGGTCACTGATCCGGCCGCATCCCGTCCGCCAGGGGAAAGGGAGGAAGTGCATCGTTTCTCCGTTTGACGGTGCCGAGGCAGCACGTCCCGATCTGTGGTACACGCCGTTCTCTCTGACCAAGCTCCGGCGCGGCAGGGCCTACGCCACTTGCTCGCAGATTCCGCCCGCCGCCGCTCACCTAGTTACATCCCGACGACCTCCAGGTATCCCCTCCGGCCTTGCTCCACTGCCCGTTTTGCCACGTCGCTGCATGTGGATCTTCCATAGTTCTTTGCCCAAAACATAGCTCGTCCGGCGTACTTTCCATATTGCATTCTCGTCCTCACACCGTTTTAGACAAACACAACCGTGTTGTTATCTTCCCTTAGGACAAGGAATATGCTTCTTTTTTGTTGTCGCATGTGTCATCAACTATTATTGGCCAGTAATTGTTTCCTTTCTACCTCTTTTTTGCAAACAGGGCTATCCATTTCACCTCATTGCTATTGCGACCTTTTGGTGAACTGCACAAATCACTTTTTTCTTAAGAGTGTTTTGTGAAGTTGTACTAAAATGTCACACGGGCAACGTCTCTACATTTCAGTGCGACTGCACAAAGCGAGATTGGTTTTGCTCTATCCTCCTCATCCAACTCCGAGCCTAATCTTCTCCAACTAGTTAGTCTTAAGAGAGACTCCAAAGGTGACCGACTTCTATTTGTGTGTTTATTGTTTCATCAGCAGTCCTCTATTATTGTAATCACACCTGATATCTTTGGAACAGGGACGCTCAGCTCTATTTTAGTGGAACTACACAAAATGATCGGAATGTTGCATGCTCCAGACAGGTACTTTTTTCCCCAACATGCCTTGTTGATTTAGACAGAGCTGGGGGGACGTTGCTGCCAATGAAATCATGGATCAATTTTAATTTAACACCTTCTCACAACTTTGTCTTCAGTTGTGATGCAATTATTAGCTCTGATCTGCTAATAATTGACATGCATTAGCAAGGAAGTTAGTTTTTTATTGTTTCTGAAAGAGCATCGATGGCAAGACGCACGAAACAAAAGCTGAAAGCTCACACCATTGTACAATTTCATGTCACTGGAAAATTATTTGTATAGTATGTCAATTATGTAAACAAATGATGGAAGCTTGATAGCATTGCCAGAAGCCTCTTCATCATCCGGGTCCATGTGCCATGCACAAAATTATACTCCTTCGTTCCTAAATATTTGTCTTTTTACAAATTTCAAACGGGCATATTTTAGAGTGTAGATTCACTCATTTTGCTTCGTATGTGTACTCCCTCCGATCCTAAATATTCTATTCGTCTTAACAGAGATTTCAACAAGTGACTACATACGGAGCAAAATGAGTGAATCTACACTCTAAAATATGTCTATTTACATCTGTATGTGCCAGTCCATTTGAAATATCTAAAAAGACAAATATTTGAGTAGTCACTCGTTGAAATCTCTAGAAAGACAAATACTCCGGAGTATATTTAAGAACCGAGGGGGTAGTTCACAACCGCATGGGAGACTCAGCCCGGTCGTTGCACCGCATTAATAGTGAGTAATGAGCAGTCAAATCATAAGCCCCACCTTTCCCACTATAAGTTGCTCTGAAGAAGCAACCATCAATACACTCTTCTTTGAATCCGCTCATACTACTCCGTCCGTCACTGTTTATACATCGTGCTTCAGAAAAATGAAAAAAAAATCTATGGGACCAAGGCGACTAGCGATCGGCCTGAAAAATAGCATTGGTAGTTATAGCACGGCGTCTATTACTAGAGGGTATAATGCGTACACACATGCATGCAGTGCTTCCACCCCGGGTACACACATGCATGCACTCTGTAGTAGTATAGTACATGGAGAGAAAATTGTGGACTTGATTGAGGTTACCACACCCTAATTAATTGAGCATTAAACCCAATGCGTCTAAAGTCTCTCTGGTGGTGGAAATGCATTGAGAGAAATGCATCATAATGAAGCACGCCCTGTAAACTGTGACGGAGGGTGGAGTAGAATGAAGGTGCAAAACCAAGTACGCGTACTACTGCGCTTGGCTCTTTGCCCCTTGTGAAGTCGAACAATGATGGTACTCCGCATGTTGGGTACTACAGTGTACGCCTCTGACAATCTGACACCGAATGGACTGATGCATGTCCACCGAGGGTAGGTTGCATTAGTCAAAAGGCATAAGCGAGCTTCACCTTGTCCTGCAAGCTTCTCCTCGTTCTACGAGTTGACGGGACACACCAAAAAGCAGTGCTAGTCCATAATCCCTCCTTTCCGGTTAATATGGCTTAATCTTTTTGCGGGTAAATGAGAGAGCTTTATTCATATATAAGCATTCTTAGGACGATCAGCCAAGACACTGGTCACTAGGAAACGAGGTACCCCACAAAAAAGAAGTAGGAAGCGAGGTGTTTCATCAAGCCAGCTCTCGGCCACATTCAAAGTGCAGCAAGCATGGTTCGCACGAAGATGCACCGCAAGGTTTGCTGACCTGTTTACATGCTGAATAACAAAAAAAGAGGAAATATTACTGAGCGCTACTATTTGTAATAGGATATGAGCCAGAATTAAGCGAGAATTGTGGCGAGTGTTCCATGCAATCAACTTCCATTATCACATGCGAGAACCCTCAAAGAGAACCAAATGTGTTGAAGATTGCTTTATCACATTTTAAAATTATAATAAGAGTGCAGACGCTCCTCCATCCGGTTCCTAGTACTAGTATAGTACGTACCTTTATGGACTATAGTAGTAGTACTAGTAAACTTTGCGCTAGGCTGTTCGGGAAGTCGAACAATAATAGCACTAGTAGTATAGTGTATGCTTCTGGCAGTCTGACAGCGAATTAATTGTTGCACGTCCACCGCCTGAGCGAGGGAGAGCTAGCATTAGTCAAAAGTTTTTCCTTGTCCTGCGAGCCACCGTGCACAAGCTTCTCCCGTCCTGCAACCTTCTCCTCGTTCGGCAAGTTGACGGGAAATAGCAAAGTAATGCTAGTCCATGCTGCCTCCTCTCCGGTTAATATGGCTTAATTTCAAATGAGATAAATACACTGTCTGTCACTGTATATTTGTAAAAATACGGTCAGTGGACTTCATAATACGCTCATTGCGCTCAATATATATATTTTCCGGTGTTCATACGGTCACTAGCTCAACCTGACTGAGTATGTGTGTGCATGCACATGTAGGTTGAGCACTTGAGCGTGACCGTGTGTGTTCCGTTGTGTGCTCGGACATGCATGCATTAGGGCGTCGCGCGCGTTTTTGCGTCCATGTGTATGTGTGACTATTGCATACACGTAGGGGGAGTACGTTTAGGGGCCACTAAGGAGCAGTCAAATCACACGGTAAGTTAGTCGGAAGAAGCAACCATCATTTCACTCTTGAATGACACGTACGCAATATAAAATGGTTGATATGGAGAGAAAAAGAAAACCACTATATATACACTAGCAGGAACCTAAGCTACAAGCCTGCTTGCTTAGGTTGCTCTCTTCACAAGCATAGAACGACGGGCCTGATCCCGCAGCTGGGGGAAGGGAACAATGTTCTGCGTAGACGCGGTCGACATCGGCGAGGGAGAAAACCCACAGTCGGTGCGTCCCAATCGGGGGTCACCACGGTATGGGCCGATGCCGCGTCCCAACCGCCCTTCTAGCTATAGCCCGAGGTCCCAGGTAGTCCATCTTCCTTTTGGAGCCGGCTTGCTCCACTGCCGTAGCTCCCTCTCCATGTCAATCTTTCTCTACTTCTACCGGCTTCTATTTGTGATGAGTTTATGTCTCATGAACTAGTGCCAACACTATTATTCTAATCACACTTCTTCAATATCTTTGCCATCAGGGATGCTCAGGCCGATTTTAGTGGAACTACACAAAAGCATCGTATGATCCGAGGGTGCCAGCCGTCTTTCCTTTGACAGGTTCTACCTGGCCAGGAAATTAAATCATGTTTAGGGTTTAGGGTTTAAGTCGTAGTGACCCCGTCAGTAGTTTTTCTATCGTACACGCTCTCACAACTTTTTTCTTTAGTTGTGAAGTCAATATTGTCTATAATCTGTGAATCATTGAGATGCATCAGCATGCGTATTAGTTTTCCTTTGTATTTGATGGAATGTTGTAACGGGGCAATCTTGGAATAGGAATGAAAATGGAGTGGAAAAGTTTCCGTTTTTCCAAAGAAAAAATGGAAACGGAGAGAAACCAATGTTCCGTTTCGTTGGATCGCGCCATCGAGCAAAACCAACGTTTAAATCACGTATGTCGTGTTCATGTCTCACCCTCCTCCAGGGCTCGACCCCACATGGTCGCTCGACATGCCACTCACCGCAAACCGAGTAGTATACCATAACTTTCCTGCCTGCTTGTCGATGGATCGCGCCATGGAGTACTAGCACTACTGGAAGCTCTGTTGGAAAAGGCAGTGCCTAGGAGGCGCTTAGGCATGCCTAGGCGCTAGGCAATGGCCAAACGCCTCGCCTAGGGCATAAATGGAGGTCTAGGCAGGGCAAGAAAGGAATTGCCTACCCAAGCAAGAAATCATGCCACATACTGCATTGATATGCCAAAAAGTTATATTCTAATGACATTAGACGGTAATTAATTTATTTATATGCCCTAAACTAATATCAACACCCATATAATAATCACAAGATACACTATGAGTAAAAACTATATTACTGCCTAGGCCGTGCCTACGACGCTTAGGCATCGCCTAGGCACTAGGCGAAGGCCAACCGCCTCGCTTACCCCTACCGCTTTTTCCAACCTTGACTGGAAGAGATTGACAAGTTGGGGGAGGACAGCTAGCTGTAGCACGGACTCCCAAGAACTTACTACTGTAAGAGATCGCGCATCTTGTAGCCGGCTATTGCGACCTTTGAACGCGGAGCGGCCGCATGCACCCGGAAGCGGCGCGGGCGACGCTCTCTCGACCGGCGCGCCGCTTCAATGCCGGCGCCAGTGAGAGGTCGTGTCCGCTCTGGCCGCGCATGAATGCGGCACTGACCGTTTTGGGCGGGAAGCACGCGCGGGTGATGTAGAGGGTTCGGGTTGGTCAGGACCGGCCGTGGCAGCGGTCCGGACGTGCGCAAACAAGAGATGTTGTACGTTAATATTGCTGCGTATATAATTAACAACGTAAATAATGTGCCAGTTGGACAAATATGATTGGAGATGGAGATGGAAATGGAATTTTACGTAAACATAGATATGCATGTCTATATCTATGTGTGTGTGCGCGACGACTCTCGCAACCTGGAAGCGGGGGCATGTTTTTGATCGAGTTTTCTTTCTTGGTACGTTAGAAAATCAGTTTGTCTAATTCACATCTAGATGTTATTTAAGGATATCACATCTAAGCTCCCACAAGTATATAATGTAGCAACAAGAAACAAAAAAACTAGGAAAAGACCATAAACAGAGTGGACATCAACTTATATGTGACATAACTATGTCACATCTAGATGTGTCCTAGACAGACCCTTAAAAAATTGTCCGCCAGTTTTCGTTTCTTTTTTCTGGGAACGCGTGTATTCTATTTAAAACCACTGCTATGGAGAGATTTTTTTCACTCCATTATAGCCTCTTGTTTGATAGAGTTTCTCGCGTCTCGCTCTCACACCCTCTCCATATCAAAACAAGATGACAGTGTCCACTCTATCTCTCTCCTCACCGGTGGTCACAGATCCGGCCGAATCCCGTCCGCTGCGGGAGGTGAGGAAGTGCAGCGTTGACGTTGTCGCCGTCGGCGACGGAGGAAGCCGATGCGCACCGTCCTCTCGGAGCCGGCGTTGGCGCGGACGAAGATCCTCCGCGCCCTTGTTCGATGCCGTCGTGTGGGCAGATCCCGCCCGCCCGCCTAAACGACATCTCGCCCACCTGAGGTATAACTTATTGTACTGGTCCAGCTCCCCAGGTTGCTGCGTGCGGGTTTTCTTCTATGCGACTACTCCCCAGCTCCCCATGCACAGTAGCTAGGGTTTGTCGGCTAGTCCAACATCACCTACTAGTACTATTATAGAGGAAATGCCACTCAAAATGTTGTCCAGATTTATGCCTCGGTGGAGGTATACATGTTGTTTCGACAAAAAGTACATGGTGGTTGTGCGGTCATTGTCCATATGGTGGTAGTACTATCGCTGGTTAAATGAAGAAATGCTTTTTTTCTCGGGTATCCTGGTTTAGTTCCCATCAAGATAATTATGATGCTTCTGTTTGTTGGTGTACTTTTCATTAATTCTTATTGACAATTGAGATGTCGTTGCTAACCCTTTTTTATATTTTTGGAAACAGCGATGCGTGTCTCCATACCCGGGCATGTCTTCCTCAATTTTAGTGGAACTGCACAAAATTGGATGGCCATTGTTGTTCCGCCTCACTGTCCTCTGCCACGTGGTCCTTCCTTCCTCGAGCTTGATTACTGAGAAGAAACAGACCACAGTGAGGATTTGTCGAACTTCTTAGGTGCCTCACCCAAACTTGATGCCAAATGGATGATGCATCACCATGATGACCTATCAATGCTCATGGTTGCGCCTCATGGTTGCGTCGGCTGGTGAAGCTGATCGATTTTCGACGAAAAACAAGTTGTCTTCCATCAGTGCTCTTTGCTTGTTATGCACAAAGATGATATCCTTCGTCAGTTCACCTTGGTTGCGTTGGAGACGCAGTCGTCTTTCACATTGGTGCAATTTTCGCTAGGGTTTTACGACAGGTGGGCCCAAAATGTGGCTGGCTCACCTGTCATACAGCCAAAAGCAGGTGCAGTGAAGGCACCCGAGCTCAGTCCGTACTATAGTAGTATATATATATAAGCGGGAGCCTCAGCGCTTGTTCGCTAGGGTTTGCACTCTCCACACGCTCGCCGCACTACATATATGTTACACGCTGGAGGCTCAGCGTTCATTTGCTAGGGTTTGCTATATTCACAGTCTCTCACTCTCTCTTCACCAGATCTAAACAAGACTGCGTTGGCCTCTTGTCTCTCTCTCCCCCCTCACAGCTGGTGAAGGAGGCATCCGTATCCCGTCGCACCGGGTAGGGGAGGAGGTGCAGCGTTCACTCTATCACCTTCGGCGAGGGAGGCAATCCACTGCCGGCTGCGCTGTTCTCTTTCACCCAGCGCCTATGCGAGAGGGCCACCGACCCCTTCTTCCTCGCTGCCGTACATAGTGTGGGCAGATCCGGCCTCCCGCCGCATGCCTTGCCACATCCCGACGACTCTAAGGTATAAGTTTCTTTGAAATCGTCGTTCCTCTAGCTGTAGTCGAATCTAGGTCTTGCTTCAAAGAGGAAAGAAGGGTGCGGTGGGCTGGAGCAAGAATCTAGGACGTGGTTCAATGAGGAAATGAGGGGCGGAAAGTAGTATAGACTGGCTATCCAGCCGCTTTTAGGTCGAAAAGGGAAAAGGGGGTAACCCAGTACACACATCTGTAAGGAACTGATCTCTTTGTTAAAAAGGGAAAGAAACTGGGGGGTCGGGTAGTTTGTGCACGACTAGATTTGCTTCCCTCAGATAGGAAGAAGGTTCAAAGAGAACAAATATGGGACCAGCGCATATATGCTGCTTGGCTACATACTCTGCATCACCCATTTATATGTGTGGACGCACATGGTGCTAGCATGTCCCATGCAGCTATTTTGCTGTTGTTAATCTCAGAATTAACTACCGATCTGTTTTAAAAGAATTTCTCTGTTAATATGAATCAATGCAACCATTTTAGGAATGCTACTGTCCTATACTTTGTTTTCCATCAAGATAAGGTAGATGCTTCTTTTTGTGGCCGCATGTTTCATCCTACTTTATTGGCCAGTAATTGTTTTCTTTTTTGCCTCTTAAAACAGGGGTATCTATTCAACTTGTTGCTATAGAAAACTTGAATGTCACACCGGCAACTTTGCTTGATTTCAGTGCAACTGCACAAAACTTGATTGGATTTCCTATTCGTTTTGGTAGATTCGTATTTTATGTTGGTCGTCTCACGAAAGGTCAGTACAGGCCTTCATCCACATGATTGTGCAGTGTGCTTTGAGATGTTGTGCTACTTGTATTGATAATGTTTTAAATAAATGATGAATTGAAGCTATTGTAATTCTGTCTTTTCCCATTAAGTAGTGAACAAAAATGGGACCAACCCAGACATGATGCTTGTTGCTTTGTTACAACAAATTCAGCATCACCCCCTTTATAAGCCAGTAATTGATGCCACTCTCAGAATTAACTACTGAATTTTATTTCAAAACTGCAACACTTGTTAGGGATTGGCGGGATTACCATTTTTGTGGCCGCATGTTTCATCCTCCTTTATTAGCCAGTAATTGATTCCTTTTTGCCTCTATTTATACAGGGATATCTATTCAACTTGTTGCTATTGTGACATTTTGCTTTGCTACGTGAAACACTTTGCTTGATTTCAGTGCAAATGCACAAAACGAGATTGGATTTCCTATTCGTGTTGGCAGATTCGTACGTGATCTTGTTTGCGTCATGACAGGTTGGTACTTGCCTTCATCCACATGATCGTGCAGTGTGTTTTGAGATGTTGTGCTACTTGTATTGGTACTGTTTTAAATAAATGATGAATTTAAGCTATTGTATTGCTGTCTTTTCCCATTAAGTAGTGAACAAAAATGGGACCAACCCAGACATGATGCTTGTTGCTTTGTTACAACAAATTCAGCATCAACCCCTTTATAAGCCAGTAATTGATGCCACTCTCAGAATTAACTACCGAATCTTATTTCAAAACTACAACACTTGTTTGGGATTGGCGGGATTACCATTTTTGTTGCCGCATGTTTCATCCTCCTTTATTAGCCAGTAATTGATTCCTTTTTTGCCTCTGTTTATACAGGGATATCTATTCAACTTGTTGCTATTGTGACATTTTGCTTCACTATGCGAAACACTTTGCTTGATTTCAGTGCAACTACACAAAACGAGATTGGATTTCCTATTCGTGTTGGCAGATTCGTACGTGATCTTGTGTGCGTCATGACAGGTTGGTACTTGCCTTCATCCACATGATCGTGTAGTGTGTTTTGAGATGCTGCGCCACTTGTATTGCTACTGTTTTAAATAAATGATGAATTGAAGCTATTGTATTCTGTCTTTTCCCATTAAGTAGTGAACAAAAATGGGACCAACCCAGACATGATGCTTGTTGCTTTGTTACAACAAATTCAGCATCACCCCCTTTATAAGCCAGTAATTGATGCCACTCTCAGAATTAACTACTGAATCTTATTTCAAAACTGCAACACTTGCTAGGGATTGGCGGGATTACCATTTTTGTGGCCGCATGTTTCATCTTCCTTTATTAGCCAGTAATTGATTCCTTTTTGCCTCTGTTTATACAGGGATATCTATTCAACTTGTTGCTATTGCGACATTTGGCTTCCCTACGCGAAACACTTTGCTTGATTTAAGTGCAACTACACAAAACGAGATTGGATTTCCTATTCATGTTGGCAGATTCGTATTTTATCGTTGTCGGTCTCATGAAAGGTCAGTACATGCCTTCATCCACATGATTGTGCAGTGTGCTTTGAGATGTTGTACTACTTGTATTGGTACTGTTTTAAATAAATGTTGAACTGAAGTTGTTGTATTGCTGTCTTTTCCCATTAAGTAGTGAACAAAAATGGAACCAACCCAGACATGATGCTTGTTGCTTTGTTACAACAAACTCTGCATCACCCCCTTTATAAGTAGATGGAAGCACATACTGTTGTTGCGCCCACTCTACCCTGGAACTGAATCTTAGTTCAAAACTACAAACACTTGTTAGGGATCGGCAGGAGTACCATTTCTGTTAGGGATCGGCCGGAGTACATGTTTAAGAAATGTATTGTTCAGATAATGTCTCTGTTATTATATATCAGTTACAGACTTACAGTGTTTTACAAATGGTACTATCCTGCTTTGTAGTTCTTTCTAGATGTTTAACCAAGGTATTGTTAAGATAATGTATCTATTAAAATGAATCAGTCGCATTGTTTTAGGAATGATATGTTTCTGCTTTTTTCGTTCTTTATACATCTTGAAACAAGACATTGTTAAGATAATGTCTCAGTTAATATGAATGAATCACATTGATTGAGAATTGCTACTCTCCTGCTTTGTATCCCATTAAGATAAGGTAGATCAGTAGATGTTTTTCTTCTGGGAGTACAAGTCATCAACCGTTATTTCCCAGTAATTGTTTCCCTTGTACCTTTTGTTGCTTACAGGGATATCAAAATTAAAGCTCGGTTTTATTCCGACTTCGATTTTAGTTCAACTGCACAAAAGGAGCCAATGTGTCCAAGGCAAACTACTGCATTACTGGGTCCAGTTGGTCGTTCCACTTTGCAAAAAGAAGCAGTCATTATTTGCGCTACATTACAGAAGGAATGACCGAGAAGCTTTACAGAGTATTAGGCCTTCCACTATGTAGGCCAAAAGAGGTGCCAATTTCACCTTTTCTTAGTTTGGCACCGAATCCCTCCATTGCTACAGCCGGTGCCATAAATATTAGACACCGGTGACATGACTAGTCTGCAGAGACCATTGGCAATTTAACAACACGTGGAGTGCCCTGGGCAAGAAGTGCCCAAACAAGTACAAGAAGCGACAGGACTCCATGATCATAGGCATTACATATTTTGAATGGGAAAAGCTTGTCAAAGTTTAATCGTTGATGTTAGTAAGAAGCGACAGGACTCCACGATCATAGGTATTACATATTTTGAATGGGAAAAGCTTGTCAAAGTTTAATCATTTATGTTAGCAAGAAGAAGTTAGTTTAATATATTGGAATTGGAAAACCTTGTCAAAATTTGCTCATTGATGTTAGCCAGAAGACATGTATTTGATATTTTTGAGTGGGACGCCCTTGATGTGAGCAGCGTCGAGTGTTTTTTCCTATTCCTGTGTTCAATTTAGAAGTAAATAGTTAGTCTGCTGAGATATACCTGTGTTAAGAGTTTGTTCTGAATATTGTCTATGTAACGCCAGGCCTTGTGTTTGATTGCAAAGTTGAGCTTGGAATGTTGTGGCATGCGGCATCAGGAGTTGTTCACCGTGCCTCCTGAGAATAATGCTTCGTATTGTTTTGCATGTCGATCTAATGCTAGTGATTTGCTTGTTAAGAAGATCATCCTCTTTTGTTGTTTCCGTGCTTAAGAAGTTCATCGTGTGATGTTTCATTCAAAGCCTATACGAGAAGTCGGGTAGGTTAGACGTGAAACCATATGATCTTCCGACCAACTCATGATATTAGGCCGTGATTGGATCGTCGTTTTCCAACCAAAACCGCTTGTAAAACTGACGCTTGTAAATTAAAGCAGATGGTCTCGGGCGAAGGCGCTTGGTTGGTCGATTTTGACTAGTAAAATATCGGAAGTACTTGACACACGATAAAACGTTGAACAACACTTGTACGATTGCTAATCCAACCGTTAGCTGCTGTTTTAGCCTTGCCCATGGATGGCATGATACGCACGTCGTGCATGTATCATCTGGTAATGTCGTCCATATAGCAGTGCTCGTAAAATATACACTGGCTCTCAAATTACATGCATAACCTGCCGGTTTTACTTATAGAGCTCGGGCCCTCAGTTTCATTACGCCTGTATTTTACGCGTTGTTTTCGATGACGAGTAAATTACACTTGTATGTTAATACAGGTTTGAAATAAACCAGAGCTCCCAAGCGCGGCCTTACCGTTTCATGCCATCTCAGTTTCTCGAAGGTGCTCATAGGTGTCCGATGATCCTGGCTTCCTAAATGAGTAGTGGGCGTTGTATCAGACCATCCGTAGGGCCCGCGAGGCCCTCTCCGTTGTCCTTCGAGTTGTTGCGCTCGCCGTGGCGCCGACCATTGTTAAAATCATCAACGAACATGAGGATTCAGGAGATGACTTTATTTTGACTGGATGACACTAGGGACCCACTACGGCCATAGCCGTATGTACGCAAGTGCCTCCTTATTATGTACAACTATATTTTTTTTGCTTTCTCCTGGTTTCCTGACATCCTGGTCCCACACCATTGTCAACCTATGCAGTCAATATAAACGAGAGAATTGCACAAGGTGCGGCCGACTGCTGGGACCAAGCAGCTCGAGCAGTATTTGTGTTTTTGAGGCGTGAGCACTGCAGAGGTTTTCTTGGCGATGATTTCGTTGTTGTTCAGAGGAGGGCAGGGTATTAACTGGTCGGGCTGTGGCCCGTCTAGCCCAGCCCAGATATCCAGCCCAGATACTATTTTTTTCAAGATGAAAATGGCTAGCCCAGCTATACGTCTTTTTGAGGAATACCCAGGCAAGGTCAACTTGTTATTCTCCGCCCCGCTGGGCTGCAAATCTTTCCTAGGAGGGATGCATTAGGCTTAATAGGAAAATGGGTTTTAAAAAATAATAAATGGGATGTAATTATAAAAACTGGGCAGTAACTATAAAAAAATGCACCAAACACGAAATTACTTTATAAAATATTATTTATGAATTTTGAAAATCTTAAATTTTCATTGTTGCGCGTGCAATGTTTCGTTGGATTTTTACGTAATACAAATTTATAATTAATCTGAATAGAAATTTCGGGATAAAAATATTTCGGAGCCCATCAAAATGTGGGAATTTTTATTGAATTCTATCTTCAACGGTTGGTTGAAATTATTAATCATTGTCCTAGCTAGAAAATGGGCTGTACTTTTAACAAACTGTAAATGGGCTGTTGTAAATTCCATTAGAATTCCAAAATGAGCTGTACATTCTTACAAAACGCAAATGGGCTATAAGTTCTCTGCCACACACTTGTGGGCCTACTAAGTGACGCGTCCCCTAAAAAAATAAGTTGACGCATATGCAAGGCTTTGCCAACTTATTATAGTCAACACACGGTTCTAGCAGCAGTGGCCGTTGGATGTCTATCCAACGGATGTTGCGCTTCTTCTTCAATCTCGATTATTCTTAGCTTCGGCCGCCCAAAAAATGATTCCTCCCCCTGACATCTGGGGCGCACCGTTTCGGAGGCTGGCCTGTGGGCCTACTAAGTTCGAGCGTACCAAGGGCTTTGTCAACTTAGTCAATAATAAACGTTTCTAGCTTCAGTGACCGTATGATGTCCATCCAACGGCCGTAGTGCTTCTTCAACCTCTGGTCTTCTTGGTCCAGCCGCCCAAAGCAGCGCCGGTTGTGTCGCCTGCTCCTGCCTCCCGTGGACGGCTGTGCTGCCACGGAGGCCTCACCGCCCCCATACTACTCCCACCGCTGGCCAGGCCATCCCTCCACTCACCCACACCCCCTGTTATTCTGCGGGGACGGCAGCCTCATACCGCAGCCGAACCAGTGAACCCTCGTACTCCTCTCCGCACGGGCTTCCACTGCCGCGTCTTCCCCGGCTCCACGTCGTCCCCTTCCTAGGCCTCGCCGTCGTCCAGACCACCGCCCTGGTGCTCTCGGCGCGGCGTGGTGAATGACCGACTTCCATCAGAAGAGTACTGTATGTGGAGAGGCTGACAGCGGGGTCCAGGCGGCCGCAAGGAAGTGCCTCCTTATTACGCGCAAAATAATTATTCCTCCACCTTACAGCAGGGACCCACCGGACGGGCCACCTTATTTCACGAAAAAACCGTGCCCCCCCCCGACTGCTTGGACCCATCGGACGGGCCAGCGTATTTCGCGAAAAAAACATTCCCCCCACTGTCATCTCGAACCCACCGGAAGTGCCTCCTTATTAAGCACAAAAAATGAATACTCCCCCTGCTAGCTGGGACCCACCATGGTGGGAGGCTGACTTGTGGTCCTACTAAGTTGACTGGGACGGGGGCCTTTGTCAACTTTAGTCAATATGAACGATTCTAGCTCCAGTGACCGTACGATGTCCATCCAACGGCCGTAGTGCTTCTTCAACCTCTGGTCTTCTTGCTCCAGCCGCCCAAAGCAGCGCCGGTCATGCCGCATGCTCCTTCCTCCCGTGGCCGGCTGTGCTGCCGCGGAGGCCTCACCGCCCCTACTATTCCCACCGCTGGCCAGGCCCTGCAGCGATGGCAGCCTCACACCGCAGCCGAACCAGTGAACCCTCGTACTCCTCTCCGCGCGGGCTTCCACTGTCGCGTCTTCCCCGGCTCCCTGTCGTCCCCTTCCTAGGCCTCGCCGTCGTCCACCGCCCTGGTGCTCTCGGCACGGCGTGGTCAACGTGGTCAAGGAACGACTTCCATCGGACGTGGACTGTACGTGGAGAGGCTGATAGCTGGGTCCACGGCCGCAGCAAGGAAGTGCCTCCTTATTACGTGCAAAATAATTTTTCCTCCACCTGACAGCGAGGACCCACCGGACGGGCCACCGTATTTCGTGAAAAAAAACGTTTCCTCCCTGACTGCTGGGACCCACCAGCTACACCTTCGCACGCAAGGAAGTGCGTCCGAGCAAAAGAACAAAACGATTCGCCCCCCTGACTGCTGGGACCCACCAGCTACATCTTCGCACGCAAGGAAGTGCCTGACAGTCGGGACCCACTTGGTCGAAGCGTACGTAGCATTGTCATTCTGGTCGCGAACGTGCACGTACATATATACTGGTTGATGTACAGGCGTGCACGTGTCATAGTAGAGGCGCACACGTAGCATGTACACATACGTACAACGGTCAGGGTGCAAGAAAGAAAATACGACCACGTATGTGTACATACGGGAGGGGTCTCGAACGCCTACTCGTGCATACGTACGACGAGGGCTCGTGTACATGGCTGGGTCAGAACGGAGAAACAGCGTCGTCGTCGTGTTCATGGGGAGGCAACGGAATGCGTCGTGTTCATGGGGAGGCAACTGAATGCCTCGTGTTCATCGGGAGGGCTTGGACGGAACAGGCGATGGAAACGAGGCCTGGCGTACCGCAGAACGGAGGAAACGGCCTTGTGTTCGACCGGACACGTTCAAAACAGGATCCTGTTCATTAGGAGGGGTGTGGCGTACCGCAAAACGGAGGAAACGGACCTCTGTTTCAAAACCGAGCTCTGGCACCTCTACAAATCCCTACTTCCCTCTGCGAAGGGCCTATCTATTTACTTTTATGCTGAGTCATCATCCTCTTATTAAAAAGCACCAGTTGGAGAGTATCGTTGTCATTTGCATTCATTACTGTTAATTTACATTGAGTATGACTTGACTGGATCTCTTTTACTATGAATTACAATGTCTAGTCAGTCCTTGGTCTTTAAAGGTGCTCTGCATTTATGTTTTGCAGTCTCAGAAAGGGCTAGCGAGATACCACCTTGTTATATTATATTATGATTGTTTTGAGAAAGTGTTGTCATCCGAGATTTATTATTATTGCTCGCTAGTTGATTATGCTATTGATATGAGCAAACTTGAGTCCTAAGCGTTATTGCGAATGTGGTTAGTTATAATCTTTGCTGAAAACTTGAATGCTGGCTTTACATATTTACAACAACAAGAGCAAATAGAGTTTGTAAAAGTTTTTCTTTATCACTTTCAGTTTGTCAACTGAATTGCTTGAGGACAAGCAAAGGTTTAAGCTTGGGGGAGTTGACACGTCTCCGTCGTATCTACTTTTCCAAACACTTTTGCCCTTGTTTTGGACTCTAACTTGTATGATTTGAATGGAACTAACCCGGACTGAAGCTGTTTTCAGCAGAATTACCATGGTGTTATTTATGTGCAGAAACAAACGTTCTCGGAATGACCTGAAACATCACGGAGCAACTTTTTGGAAAAGATAAAAAATACCTGCAAAAGATGAATGCCAGGGGGCCCACCACCTGTCCAAGAGGGTGGGGGCGCGCCTGCCCCCCTAGGGCGTGCCCCCTACCTCGTGGGCCCCCTGGAGCTCCCCCGACTCCAACTCCAACTCTATATATTGTGTTTCAGGGAGAAAAAAATCAGAGAGAAGAATTCATCGTGTTTTACAATACAGAGCCGCCGCCAAGCCCTAAAACCTCTCGGGAGGGCTGATCTGGGGTCCGTTCGGGGCTCCGGGGAGGGGAATCCGTCGCCATCGTCATCATCAACCATCCTCCATCACCAATTTCATGATGCTCACCACCGTGCGTGAGTAATTCCATCGTAGGCTTGCTGGACGGTGAAGGGTTGGATGGGATCTATCATGTAATCGAGTTAGTTTTGTTAGGGTTTGATCCCTAGTATCCACTATGTTCTGAGATTGATGTTGCTATGACTTTGATATGCTTAATGCTTGTCACTAGGGCCTGAGTGCCATGATTTCAGATCTGAACCTATTATGTTTTCATCCATATATGAGTGTTCTTGATCCTATCTTGCAAGTCTATAGTCACCTATTATGTGTTATTATCCGTTAACCCCGAAGTGACAATAATTGGGATACATACCGGTGATGACCGTAGTTTGAGGAGTTCATGTATTCACTATGTGTTAATGCTTTGTTCCGGTACTCTATTAAAAGGAGGCCTTAATATCCCTTAGTTTCCGTAAGGACCCCGCTGCCACGGGAGGGTAGGACAAAAGATGTCATGCAAGTTCTTTTCCATAAACACGTATGACTATATTCGGAATACATGCCTGCATTATATCAATGAACTGGAGCTAGTTCTGTGTCACCCTAGGTTATGACTGTTACATGATGAACCGCATCCGGCATAATTCTCCATCACTAATCCATTGCCTACGAGCTTTCCATATATTGTTCTTCGCTTATTTACTTTCCCGTTGCTATTACTATCATCACTACAAAATACGAAAAACATTACTTTTATTACTGTTACCTTTTGCTACCGTTATCACTACTATCATATTACTTTGCTACTAAACACTTTGCCGCAGATATTAAGTTTCCAGGTGTGGTTGAATTGACAACTCAGCTGCTAATACTTGAGAGTATTCTTTGGCTCCCCTTGTGTCGAATCAATAAATTTGGGTTGAATACTTTACCCTCGAAAATTGTTGTGATCCCCTATACTTGTGGATTATCAGACCCTGTTTCGACCGTAGGCACTCAAACATAAGTCCATTTCCTCCGTGTTACAGTATGCCAGAACCTTCCCGATGAACATGACCCTGTTTCGACTAGACACAGTCGAATAGAAGGCCATTTCCTCCGTTCCGCGGCACCCCAAATCCCGTTTCGGCTGTTCCGTCGAAGTCGGTTGGCTCCTGTTGAAAAGGTCGTCTTTCGACCCTGTCGGTTGCCTCTTGATGAACACAATGATGCGGCTTGAAATACGTTGGAATTTCCCCAAAGAGGAAGGGATGATGCAGCACAACTACGGTAGGTATTTCCCTCAGTTATGAACCGAAGGTATCAATCCAGTAGGAGAACCATGCAACACTATGTAAACGGTACCTGCACAGAAAAAACAAATACTTGCAACCCGACGCATATAAGGGGTTGTCAATCCCTTTTTCGGATAGCGCTTCGCAACGAGGCATGCTGCTAGCCGCCAGAGGCAGGAGCGTGGTCCTGATGGCGCTAGAGGAAGAAGACAAGAGATTGATGATGGAAGCATGTCGTTGGATGTAAATCCAACGACTACGGATGTAAGAATCATTTGTTGACTAAGTTAACAACGCCTTGCATAGAGTTCATCCTATTGGCCCACATGCCTACAACAATGTGGCACATATTCAACTATTTTTTTAGAATTTACAGTCCATTTTCTATGTAGTGTTCATGTGGCCCATTTATTTTTTCTAGAAAATTATAGCTCATTTGCACTTTCTCGAAATACACAATTTTGCTAGGCTGGTTGTAAATATAATGGTGGGTTGGGCAGAGCAATGTTATCAAAAAATACACTATGGCTGGGCATTTTATTATAAATAAAATTAGATAATAAGCGCGTTATTATTACATTGGTCCTTAATCTTACAAAACTTTTGTATGCAATCGCCAGGATTTTCGTTGCCTTAGAGTAAAAAAATCAGGATTTTATTGTTGAACATTTATTTTTATAAGTTAATAAGATATGGGATATTTTTTCTTAAAGACCTCTGTGTTTTCTTCAAAAAATGCATAAGTTGCGTTGCGAATGTTTAAACGAAAATAAAACCTAGGCTGGGAGGCGCATAGGTCGGTCGATATATGATGGCCCTCAAAAAAGTAAGTTCAAACCACTGTGTCGGCATGTCGTGGGCTGCGGATGTTAAAGAAGAAAACCTATACGGGGCAGGCCACAACCCAGCTGATACTGGCTGGCCCTCTGATAAAAAAATGATACATGCCAGCTCCCTGAAGACCGGCTTCGTTGTAAATTTATCTCCTTTGTTAACTATACGGCACTTGCTTGCGTATGGACATGGACCTGGTGGGTCACAACTGTCTGCCTCTCCAAGTACAGTCCTGTCCAGATTCCTCTCGTTTGATGAGCATGTTCACAATGCCAGACGGCGGCGCCGCAGCGAGCACACAAAGACGGACAGTGCCGGAGGATGACGTCGAGTCCTCGGACGAGAACGCACCGGAGCCAGGTAAAACATGCTACATTAGTGGTAGGAGATGTGCCTGATATCTACCAAAAGTACTGCAGTAGCCCAATGGTTATGTCCCATTACCCATCCGCTTCTCCGCCTGGGTTCGATTCCACCTGATGTAGTGAAAATAACCGAAACTTTTTGTTGGAAATATGCCCTAGAGGCAATCATGTATGATGATATTTCCTATGTGTTTATGAATAAAGATAGTCCTTGGACATTATCAATGATGTGTATCAGCAAGTACGTGACTTGTTTGTGGGACTATGCATTGTATGATGACTGTCCTAAAAGGTCCCTAGTCGAAAGGGCTGTCTGGACGCGCAGCCAACTAGACTAGCATATGACGCGGTCGATGGCTAGGTCTCACTAGCCATGGAGCATTGGATGCTAACCGGATAATATGGACTTAGGATCTGGTCGGATTCGATGTAGTCGGATCCGAGTCGAGATAAGGTCCAAGTCAGACAGACCCAACTATGAGACGCAACGATATGTCATCTGTGAGTCTCTAGTACAACATATGTTCTATGTCCTAAGACCTGAGCTGACGCATGTACTCGGGATGGTGACAAACTTGCTTTGGGCCGACCAAACGCTACTCCGTAACTAGGTAGTTATAAAGGTAGGTTTCGGGTTTGTCCAGAACCATGCTGCGAGACGTGGTCGAGCAAGATGGGATTTGCCCCTCCGATCAGGAGAGATATACTCTGGGCCCCTCGTGTGATCCGACCAGGATAAGCATGGCCATGCGACAAGGATTATGAGATAATCCGGTTTGTGGTCGGCATCACTGGAACGAGAAAGAGGTCGGGCTAGCACAAGGATGACAGACTCGCCTTGAGCTCGACAACATATATCATGTGGCAAAAGGAATGGAAGTGTGATGTACAGGTTCGCTAACCAGCTTCATACCCTGCTTGGTGTTCAGCATGCCTTGCTAGAGGCCGCTACCAACCTTGCAGTTCGGAGGTGATCTGAACTACGACCAAGCCGACTTGAACCTAAGGGGTCGCGCGCTTAAGGGAAGAAACCTACGAGGTCGGATCCGAGGACACTGGTCGGATGTGATCCGAACTGTATTCGGATTGTGGCCGAGTAGACTTATGGGCTTTAGGGTCCGCGCGAGGCCCAAGTGTTGAGCCCGTGACGGACGCCTATATATATAGTGGAGGTGCGACAGACTCATGGTTGATCGCTTTGGTGTTGTCACTAGGGTTTGCATGTGTTGCGAATAGACACCTCCACTCGCCGCCGGTTGTGTGATCGGACCTAGCAGTCCGCCGCATGACGTTCCTCCTGCACGCATGGATACCGTTAGAGGCGGTGCACTTGCGCCGCTCTGGCGAACCTATACGTGGGAACCGACCACCGGTTGTACGAGGGAGATCGGACGAGGAGGAGACGATCCACGCGAACACGCTGCCCCAACTCTTCTTCCGCTGTACGGCACTGCGCGTCTAGTGGTAACGAACTGTGATCCATCTCATGTAGCATGTTCTTGGTTGTTCTGCGCGTAGGAAATTTTAATTTGCAGTCGACGGACCCTACCATAGATCCCATAACTTTTTGCCTCTGCCATTACTCACATGTGGGCCCCCTTGTCATCTATGCAAATAACCTCCAACACTTGCCAAAACTTCGTCCCTGGTTTTCTCTGTTTTTCGCACACTCAACATTGTGTGGCCATTTTGAAAATAGCATATCTTTTTGAATGTGCATCGTATGAAGATGTGATATGCATCAATGTTGATCAACATGATGTTAACAGGCTGGTAGTTCCATTTTCAAGAATGAATAAAACTTGCAGCATGTTGTTATCCTGTTTGAAAAGGGCGTGTGAATATAAATGCTCTGCCTCTGAAACTTGTAGTTTCTTATATGAAACTGAAACTTGCAGTTTCTTCTCTGAAAATCACATTGTCTACACTTTATATGGAACTACATTTTTAAAAGTACTAAAAAAGGATCTCTGGATTCACAAAATACTTCATAAGCTCAATACTGCAAATCTGAAATTCAAAAAACATTCGTATATGAAAGTACTCAAAATACACAACACAAAATACAATTCACAACATGCAAATACCGATAACCCTAAGCTCCTCCTCTGATTATTGGGGGGGGGGGCACTCCCCTCCTATTCCTTGGAGGCAGGCAGCCGCCCCGTGAGATGAGGTGAACGGCATGGGAGAGGATGGCGGGGAAGCGTCGTCACACCAACTGCTTTACGCCTCCTGCAGTTGGGTATGGTCGACGAAGACTCCACCGGCTTGCTCTGCCATGGCACCCTCACAAACAGCAGCGTGTATATGCTCGATCCTTCAATCTCTAGATGCACCATCTTGAATTGATACTCCCACCACCGCCGCCTCATGATCGGATTCGGTGAATCTGTTTGCTCCATGGCCTAGAGGAGTAGCTCTATGTACTGTCGCGCGACTCCCTTAGGGAGTATCGTCGCCTTTTCATTATGCTTCAGATATTTGACCATCACCGTTGTTGTGGCCCATTGATCCGGCGTCTGATAGTGACATGATACGTCTCCAACGTATCTATAATTTATTATTGTTCCATGCTATTATATTATCTGTTTTGGATGTTAATGGGCTTATTTATACACTTTTATATTATTTTTGGGACTAACCTACTAACCCAAGGCCTAGTGCAAATTGCTGTTTTTTTGCCTATTTCAGTGTTTCGTAGAAAAGGAGTATCAGACGGAATCCAAACGGAATAAAACCTTCGGGAGAGTTATTTTTGGAACAAACGTGATTCAGGGGACTTGAAGTGGATGTCAAGCAACCAACGAGGAGGCCACGAGGCAGGGGGCGCGCCCTCCACCCTCGTGGGCCCCTCATGGCTCCACCGACCTACTTCTTCCTCCTATATATATATTCGTATACCCCGTAAACATCCAGGAGCACCACGAAACCCTATTTCCACCACTGCAACCTTCTGTACCCAAGAGATCCCATCTTGGGGCCTTTTCCGGAGCTCCGCCGGAGGGGGCATCGATCACGGAGGGCTTCTACATCAACACCATAGCCTCTTCGATGATGTGTGAGTAGTTTACCTCAGACCTTCGGGTCCATAGTTATTAGCTAGATGGCTTCTTCTCTCTCTTTGGATTTCAATACAATGTTCTCCTCGATCTTCTTGGAGATCTATTTGATGTAACTCTTTTTGCGGTGTGTTTGTCGAGATCCGATGAATTGTGAGTTTATGATCAAGTTTATCTATGAACAATATTTGATTCTTCTCTGAATTCTTTTATGTTTGATTGGTTATCTTTGCAAGTCTCTTCGAATTATCAGTTTGGTTTGGCCTACTAGATTGATCTTTCTTGCAATGGGAGAAGTGCTTAGCTTTGGGTTCAATCTTGTGGTGTCCTTTCCCATTGACAGCAGGGGCAGCAAGGCACGTATTGTATTGTTGCCATCGAGGATAAAAAGATGGGGTTTGTACCATATTGCTTGAGTTTATCCCTCTACATCATGTCATCTTGCCTAATGCATTACTCTATTCTTATGAACTTAATACTCTAGATGCATGCTGGATAGCGGTAGATGTGTGGAGTAATAGTAGTAGATGCAGAATCGTTTCGGTCTACTTGTGGCGGACATGATGCCTATATACATGATCATGCCTAGATATTCTCATAATTATTCACTTTTCTATCAATTGATCGACAGTAATTTGCTCACCACCGTAATACTTACGCTATCTTGAGAGAAGCCACTAGTGAAGTCTATGGCCCCCGGGTCTATCTTTTATCATATAAGTTTCCAATCTATTTTATTTCACAATCTTTAATTTCAATCTATATTATAAAAATACCAAAAATATTTACCTTATTATTATTATCTCCATTAGATCTCACTCTCGTAAGTGACCGTGAAGGGATTGAGAACCCCTTTATCGCGTTGGTTGCAAGGTTCTTATTTGTTTGTGTAGGTACGAGGGACTTGCGCGTAGTCTCCTACTGGATTGATACCTTGGTTCTCAAAAACTGAGGGAAATACTTACGCTACTTTGCTGCATCACCCTTTCCTCTTCAAGGTAAAACCAACGCAGTGCTCAAGAGGTAGCAAGAAGGATTTCTGGCGCCGTTGCCGGGGAGATCTACCACAAGTCAAGACATACCAAGTACCCATCACAAACTCTTACCCCTCGCATTACATTATTTTCCATTTGCCTTTCATTTTCCTCTCCCCCACTTCACCCTTGTCATTTTATTTGCCCTCTTTTCCGCTCGCCTTCTTCCCGTATGTATCTTTGTTTGTGTTTCCATGCGCCTTCTATTTGCTTGCATCTTTGCTTGCTAAAAATCTGTTGATATGGATCCACTTAAAGTGTTCTACTTGGATCATCTTCGATCCTTATGTGCTCGTGCTGAAACCCCAACTAGCCTAGTTGATGGGAAATCTTTAGATGAGCATGCTCATTTTGTGCGTCACCGTTTGTGTGAAAAAGGGAAACTCTTATGGGATCAAATAAACAGATTGTTGTGTTATGCTTGGAATCTTTGTGAAATTTGTGATTTTACTTGTTGCTCTAAGAACCCTAAAAAACACCTTCCCTGCCTATGTGAGTTTAGTGAAAATAAAATCTTATATTCTTATGCAAAGGGTGTTTATAGTTACTACGACATCGAATAGATTGAAGAATATGTTGCTTTTAAGGGTGCTTATGAAGTTGCTTCTTTGATTGAGAAGTATGATATTACTCTCTACGAATCTGAAAATCTTGACATACTTAAATATTGCTATGAAAACTATGCTCACAATGCCTATGTTAGGAATTTATTGATAGAATGACCGTTGCTTTGGAAGAAAATAATGATATGCATGAATCTATAGATAATTATGATTCCGATGATTTGATTGAAATATCCCTTGATGAACATGATGCTTACTATTCTTATAGCCATGATGCCAATATTTATGGAGATGAATTTGCTATAGTTCCTTATGTTAAACACGAGATTATTGCTATTGCGCCCATACTTGATAGTTCCTTGAATCAAAAGCAAGATTGCAATGATTTTACTATAAATTCTATTGATGTCAATGGTGCTAATAATATGAAAACCCCTAATCTTGGGGATGCTAGTTTTGCTATGACTACTATTTGTTGCAATGATCATGATTGGGGTGATTCTTCTTACGATCTTGAAAATTTATTGAAGCCCCATGATAAATATGAGACTGATTATAATGTTTGCAATAATATTGAAAGTGGGTTTGGAAGAGTGTCAACTTTAGATCCCACATATTTGGAGAATGTTCAATCTTATGAGATTTTTG
Source organism: Triticum dicoccoides (assembly GCF_002162155.2). Classification (NCBI taxonomy): domain Eukaryota; kingdom Viridiplantae; phylum Streptophyta; class Magnoliopsida; order Poales; family Poaceae; genus Triticum; species Triticum dicoccoides. The sequence continues at coordinate 357,623,144 of NC_041388.1, forward strand.
ATAAAAGTGGGTTTGGGGAGGTCATGACTTTAGTTAATGTTAATATCACTATTTTGTAAGAGTGTCAATTTTGCATGCATGTGGATCGTGTTGAAAATATTTTATGTGATAGCTATTTTGTTGAATTTGCTTATGATCCCACATGTAATTATTATGAGAGAGGAAAATATGATTGTAGAAATTTTCATCTAACTAAATTACCTCTCGTTATGATGAGATTGCTATTGTTTCTTTCCGCTTCCTTGTATATGCTAGTTTTTGCTTGCTATGATAATTTGTTTGCCTGTAAGATGCCTATGCATAGGAAGTATGTTAGACTTAGATTTGTTTGTCACGTGTGTCATGATGCTCTCTTTGTGCTTCAATTCTTGTCTTTCATGTGAGCATCATTGAAATTATCAATGCCTAGCTAGGGGCGTTAAACGATAGCGCTTGTTGGGAGGAAACCCAATTTTATTTTTGTTTCTTGCTTTTCGATTCTATTTAGTAATAACTAGTTCATCTAGCCTCTGTTTAGATGTGTTTTTATGCTTTTAATTAGTGTTTGTGCCAAGTAGAACCTTTGGGAAGACTTGGGGAAAGTCTTTGCGATCTTGCTGTAAAAAACAGAAACTTTAGCCCTCACGAGATTTGCTGCCATTTTTTACTGGAGAGTGCGATTAGGTTGATTCTTTTTGAAGACGATTAATAGACAAATTACTCACGCACAACAATTTATTTTAGAATTTGTGGGGTTACAGAAGTATTTGAAACCTTCAGATTACTACAGACTGTTCTGTTTTTGACAGATTCTGTTTTTCGTGTGTTGTTTTCTTATTTTGATGAATCTATGGCTAGTATTGGAGGTTATGAACCATAGAGAAGTTGGAATACAGTAGGTTTAACACCAATATAAATAAAGAATGAGTTCATTATGGTACCTTAAGTGGTGGTTTGTTTTCTTATACTAACGGAGCTCATGAGATTTTTTGTTTAAGTTTTGTGTTGTGAAGTTTTCAAGTTTTGGGTAAAGATTTGATGGATTATAGAATAAGGAGTGGCAAGAGCCTAAGCTTGGTGATGCCCAAGGCACCCCAAGGTAAAATTCAAGGACAACCAAAATCCTAAGCTTGGGGATGCCTCGGAAGGCATCCCCTCTTTCGTCTTCTTCTATCGGTAACTTTACTTGAGGCTATATTTTTATTCACCACATGATATGTGTTTTGCTTGGAGCATCTTGTATGATTTGAATCTTTGCTTTTTAGTTTACCACAATCATTCTTGTTGTACACACCTTTTGGGAGAGACACACATGAATTGGAATTTATTAGAATACTCTATGTGCTTCACTTATATCATTTGAGCTAGATAATTTTGCTCTAGTCACTACAAAAAAATACACTTCCGTGATGATACGTGTTTGTCACTATAGGTCACGTTTTTTGTCATGCATGTACATCCATGACAAATTTATGATAGAATCAAGATAGTCTTACCTGTGCTGTCGTAGAAGGTGTTCCATGACATTACCAAAATTATCATCACGGAAGTGTCCACTTCCATGACGATCAATCGCGCGTCACAGAAGTGCTTTCGTCAAGGGTGACCGACATGTGGCATCCACCGTAACGGAACGCCATTAAGCTATCGGGTCGGGTTTTGGATCTGATAACCCGTTAACAGCCCCGACCAATGAGAAATTTCCGCGTGTAAAATTCTTATTGGCCGGACGAAACACATGTCAGCTCGTCAGTGGGTCAGATAGGCGCCTATGATATGTCGACACGTGGCATGGCCCAACAGAGGCCCATTCCTATGAAAAGGCCGGCCCTTTTGACTTGGTCAAAAGGTGGCGGGCCGGCCCATGGAAAGCCTGTTAACGGCATGTTCGCATATAGCCCATTTATAGGCCACTAACCCAAGGCCAGTTACGCCCTATCCGAATTCCCAGTAGCGTCATCTGGGCCATCCAATATGATTCCAGCCCGTTTTCACTTCTGGCCCATGTATGGCCCATGGCGTCTTTCGGCCCATATGAGGCCCTATATAACTCTTGGCCTATTAACAGCCCGTGGTGAAACTGGCCCGTAATGAATAGTGTATCACTTTACACCCATTAATGGCCCGTGGTGAAACTGGCCCGTAATGAACAGTGCATCACTTTATACCCATTAACGGCCCGTTATTTCGTTGGGCCGTTTCCAGCCCATGTTATCTTTCGGCCTTCTCAGAGCCCATTTATTCTTGGGCTCATTTCCAGCATTCGTTTACTTACGGCCCGTTACTGTCATTTTCTGCTTTTGGGCCAAATTCAGCCCGTGGTTACAGTCGGCCCATTTGTGGTCTGTTAATACGTTGGGCCGTTTTCATAGCGTCATCAAATGTGGCCTATTAATGATGGCCCATTATGGTCGGCCCATGAACGGACGATTCCAACTCTAGCCCGTTTACGGCCATAATGCAGCCTGTTATTGGCCCATGTTTGGCCAATCGATCATACGGCCCGTATAAGGCCCATTGATGATACGGCCCGTAGAGGGCCCATTATTTCTACGGCCCGTAGAAGGCCTGCTATTTCTACGACCCGTAGAAGGCCCACTGTTTCCGGCCCGTAGGAGGCCCAGTGTCACTGCAATAAATATTAGCCCATGGTTATTGTGGCCTAGTTTTAAAAAATAGGTTATTGCATCCACTAGTTAACCGCGGAAAAAGAACTGCAATGACTACAAGGAAATAAATAAATAAGACAACAAGGAAATAAATAAGCAAGCAACTAACGCTAGGCTATCACGGCTATTACGCATATTACATCCACTGGGCATCAAAGTTTGCCACCAGTGCAAATATAGGGAACAAAGCAGCATATCATATACAATGGCCGTCAAAATTGGCCACCAGTGCAAATAAACGTGGCAGTAAAACAAGAGCATAACTGAAACAACTTCAGAAGAGCTCAAGAAACGTTATCCTGGGTATCCACCATGCTGGCAATAAGCTTAGCAAGCTGATTAGCTTTGTCCTATTTGGCGCTAAAATCCTCCAACGCTTGTTGTTGCACCAGAAAGTACGCATCTGAATGCTCCAGGGACTTCCGCGGTCCTTCCGCTTCTTGTCGCAGCACAGCTGATCGATGTCTTTCAGCTTGTAGTTGAGACTCAAGAAACTGAACTGATTCAGACAGTGAGTTTGAATAGCTTGTGCAAGCGGTAGTGGCCAGTAACTCCAACACTAAACCAAGACAGGATGTGTCACTATCCTGAACCTTATCTGTATTACTTCCTTTACCATTGCTTAATAAGGCACTCTTCCCTAATATTCTGTCAGCATTCTAAAAGAAGAAACAAGCAGACACATAACAAGTTTAGCATGTACTAGTATATGAAACTCATTTCGGTGAACCAGTTCATTAGTAAGGTGGACAGGATTAAACTACCAAGTCTTCTATTGCCAAGTACTAGTACATAATAAAAGCATCAAACAAACATATATCTATGTCCTATGGTAGCAATGGAATCTTAAATTAGAACAGTTGTTCTTCAGGTTTAGGCACTTGTTCTACATGAACAGAGTACAGTAAGACGCAAGAATATAATACTTAAAAATAGAAAATGAGCTCATAGACCTTACCACATTCTTGGTTTGGGACCAGTACAGAACAAGGCATTCCTAGTCATCGTCCAGTAAATGTGTCTCAGGAGAACGTAAGGGAATTTGATGAGTTTCTTTGCCGGTGAAGTACGTTTTCTTCAGGTAATTCCGATACTGCCACCAAGCACTCTTAAATATAGCAGAGGTATTAGCACAGGTTACCTCATCCTGAGTTTCCAAATCGGTCCTTCTCTATAGAGAAAAATGGGAAAATTTGCTGTATTATAACCATCATGGAGGTAGGATGTATGGGACGAAGCAAAGTAATTGCCATGAATAACATTACTTACACATAACTCCTAGACAAACACCTGCAACTGGAGTTGATTGGCCCTTTGGGCACTGGAGTTGTCTTACTAACTGCTCTTGTTTGGGAGCTCTGTGATGGAGATGGTGCTGTGTCAACAGGAACTGGGTTACTATCGGCTGGGGTTGGGGTTAGATTGGGTGAAGCTGGTTCTCTGTCCATCATAGTAGGGGTACAATCTGCGAGAGTTTGGTTATGTGTGCTAGGGCTGGTTCTTGTGCATGTACAACCGGGGTGCTATCTCCACCAAGAGGTAGCACTGTTTTATTTGAAGACCATGTTTTTAGTCCGCTAGATACTGGCATCACCCGCTCCAATTCAAATGGCTGATAAACAGGAAACATAGTTGAATGTACAAACATTGTATGAGAGACAGATGCAATAGATAGTGTGGAAAAAAGAGGGCATGAAATAGTTGACATGTATATTGTTTAACTAAAATGGATAGCATGACATAATTTCACATATATGATGTCTATCTAAACTGGATAGCATAGCATAACATAATTCAAAGATATGATGAATAACTAAACAGGATCGCATGACATAATTCACCTACATGTTATCTAAGTAATCAGGATCGCATCATTTAATTCACATATGTGATTTATATGCTAAACAGAGGGCATTCGATATGATGTCTGAACTAAGAACATAGTGTTGAATATTGTGTATATGATGTCTAAACTATGCAATGCAACACACCGTATGCATGATATGAGCAGTATAACCGTGCCAAGTTAGAGCATACACCTCAGTGGGGGAATAGGACTGGTCATCTGTCTCTGAATCCATCTCTGAGGAGCTATCGGGACCCAACAAGAGATCTGCTTCGACAGGTAGCACTGTCTGCTCTGAAGGCCTTGTTTTCACTCCAGATTTTTCCATCTCCCACCCAAATGGCTGATTCACAGGAAGAGTAGTTTAATGTACAAACATTGTCGACAAATGGAAATGTAATGAAGAAAAGGATGGGCAAGATAACATTCAAATATATGATGCCTGGTTAAACAGGATGGCATTGCACATTTCACATATATTATGGCTGGCTAAAAGACATGAGACTGCATAATTCCCATATATGATATAGAAACTAAACAGGTGGCATTGCAGAACATGTCTAAACTAAGCAGATGACATATATGATGTCAAAAGTAGGCACTGCAAGGCAACATATGCATGATATGACTAACATCATCATGCCAAGGTAGAGCAAACACCTTGGGGGTAAATAGGAGTGGTCAGCGGCGTCCGAATCCGCCTCAGAACAGATATCTTCCTCTGGATTACAATCTGGTGAGGGGTGGGGAGGGTTTGCCATTGAACCCACCATGGAGCGATGTCTGCATGACATTGTATTGCCGTGCAAAACTCTTCTCTTTTTCTCTACATGTTCAGCATGACTGTGTACAATATCTGACATGCATACGGAAAAAATATGGTGAGATTATGTAAGGAGAGCATGCAAAAATTTAGAGTGATGTTAACAACCAGTGGATCGGTGTTTTTCCGTTGAACCAAAATAGCCCTAATGGATCGACGTGAATGTATAGTAATAAGTGATGCAATAAGTGTACAACCTCTTTGCCGTAGCCATGTCGACCTCAGCATCATTGGGTTGGTCGCTGAAGCAGTTGAGGCAGAGGTGGCTGTCGGAGGTGTGGAGGAAGATCTGAGGAATCTGTAGACGGCATCCAGGGCACTGCTCTGTTGTGATGGATCGTTCTATCGTTGGAGCAGCTCCGGTGAGCCGTAAGACGTCAAGCCTGAAGCAGCACAAGACAGACATCGTCAATCTCAAGTGGGATTCTAATAGCATCTCCAATAGATGATGTAAAATGGATGTAAAATTAACATCACCAAAAACCACCTGACTACAACAGATGAGGTAAAAACTGTTGACTCTGAACTTAATTGTCGAAACTAAAATTTACTATGGAATCTGAATGCTACTATCGAAACTGAACGCAATGGTTGCAGAGAGGTACTTGACATGTAGTTTAGGGAGGGCCTGCAGTTCATCTTCAACCTGCACCCCACTGAGCCGTCAGCCACCACCGGCCGAACCGCCGGCCCCAGCGCCGCCTCGCCGCGCCGAAACAACTCGCCACCGCCGCCCTGGCCAGCACTCTAGGCCCCCCTCCCCCCCACCCT
>NC_041388.1:357629691-357646648 GCF_002162155.2 Triticum dicoccoides
CCAAAGTCGATTTAGTCGACTGAAGTGTAGCTTAATCGGAGCAGAGCAGCAGCACGAGCGAGGGGGAGAGCAGCAGCAGCAGCTGGGCGTGCGAGCAATCGAGCGAGAGCCGGAGCAGCAGCAACAGATCCGGCTGGTATGGCCGTCGCCGCCGAAGGGGCCTCGCACTGGGGGAGAGCCGCCGTGGAGATGTCGCCCGCGGCGCCGGCTTCAAGGTAGCCACTCCATGGGGGTGCGGGATGGAGCACCGTCAGCGCCGGGAGGTCGAGTTAAGGAGAAGGTGCGATGCGATGAGTGTGCAACCTCTTTTGTGGCGCCGAGTAGGCCTCGGCTTCGTCCGAGGAGTCGGTGAGGATGCTGCGATTCCGGTGCAGCAGGTTAAGGCGGCGCTGTGGGGATGGAGCAGCCGCGATAGACGAGGCGATCGTCGGAGCAGCTCCTTGGAGGTGGAGGACGGGGCGGCTGAACTGGCGGGACGGTGAGATGGATGACGGATCCTTATCCGGGGAGGTGGACGAGGGACGTCGAGCTGTTGATGTGCACGACGTCGTCGGGGAAGAGGCTCCGGCTGGGCAGCGGTGACGTGGCGGACGGAGGAGGGTGGGGTTTCGCGGCTGGAGCGAAGAGGTTATGATGGCCTAGGATTTCGAATGGCGAAAAGGGGGCGATGGGAGGGGGTAAAGCATGACTTAGGAACGCGCTTGTCCAAAATGTAGGGTGTGTTACAAAGGTACCCCCACCGATTTGAACTAGCGGCCCTTTCGGCTCAGGGTTAGAAGGGGGATTTCACGTGTCTGGATTTGACAGCTGGAGGGAGTTTTCGCACGCGTTGTAATTTCGGGATAGCAAGGCGCGGGTTGTGAAGGTGCCAGTTTTGGGAGCACGATATCTGAATTTTCGGGATATAACAAGACGCGGGTTGAATTTTAGGGACAAGCCTAACATGTAGTAATATTGTACTTGTACGTACCAAATCAATTCGCACTTCCCTCAACCAAAAAGAAAACGAAAAAATAAAACTATTCACACCACACAAAGAGAGAGTCTTGCCCTGTTGTACTATACAAATGCTATTGAAAGCTACTCCCTCCTTCCATCTATATAGGGTCTAATGCGTTTTTTGATGCTAACTTTGACCAAATATTAGAGCAATGATATATGACATGCAACTTACACAAAGCACACCATTAAATTCGTCTGTGCAAGGTTCTTTCAATGATATAATTTTCACATTGTGCATGTCATGTACTATTAATCCTGTCAATAGTCAAAGGCGGTCTTAAAAATCTCATTACGCCCTATATAGATGGAAGGAGGGAGTATGAATCCATGTTATGTCCGATTAAATTTTTTCGCTTGCTGTATAATGCATGTAACCTACTCATACCAACATTTTAGTGCATTCCAAATGTCTATACTACTGCTGCAATTCGAACTAAATTTGAATTTGTTTCTCTATTTCAATAAGAATCTACAATCATGATTGTTGCCAACTTCAACCATCATAGTTTCCTTGCTATCCGCCAGATATAAATCAGACGGCCTGTAATGCAGGATTGCAGGCACACCATCATCAACAACTCCGTTTTTATAAGAGTAGAGATAAAATATATTAAATGTAGTATACCATGTTCATAACCACACCATGTGTATCACCATTATATATATTCACACATTCGTCAGTTTGAAACACTATGATAAATTCTTCAAATATCCGAATTCGCATTTTATAAGAGTAGAGATAAAATAGGTGCACCGTGCACATACTCACACTTCGTGCCGAGCCACACCCGCGCGGGTACACGGTGGAGCTCATTTCTTTACGAAATGGCAGCCCATGTGCTAATTTGAACGCCTGTAGCGGTTGTTTACCTAGGTAGGTCGTATACCACGCGTGCACGAAACAAAGTTCGACTTGATGCGTTGCCGCGTTATTTTTAAATAAAGTTATAGCGCTCAATGGCACGTACACAGAATATAAAACGATTTTTATGGAGGAAAAGGTAGTCCACTCTTCAGAGTATCTCACACAAGGCTCCGATGGCCTCTCTCTCTCTCACCGTTGGTCACTGATCCGGCTACATCCCGTCCGCCGGGGGAAAGGGAGTGCGGTGGCCTCTCTCTCTCACCGTTTGTCATTGATCCGGCCGCATCCCGTCCGCCGGGGGAAAGGGAGTGCGGTGGCCTCTCTCTCTCACCGTTGGTCACTGACCCGGCTGCATCCCGTCCGCCGGGGGAAAGGGAGGAAGTGCATCGTTTCTCCGTTCGACGGCGCCGAGGCAGCATGTCCCGATCTATGGTACACGCCGTTCTCTCTGACCAAGCTCCGGCGCGGCAGGGCCTACGCCACCTGCTCGCAGATTCCGCCCGCCGCCGCTCACCTAGTTACATCCCGACGACCTCCACGTATCCCCTCCGGCCTTGCTCGACTGCCCGTTTTCCCACGTCACTGCATGTGGATCTTCCATAGTTCTTTGCCCAAAACGTAGTTCATCCGGCTTACTTTCCATATTGCATTCTCGTCCTCACACCGTTTTAGACAAACACAACTGTGTTGTTATCTTCCCTTAGGACAAGTAATATGCTTCTTTTTTGTCGTCGCATGTGTCATCAACTATTATTGGCCAGTAATTGTTTCCTTTCTACCTCTTTTTTGCAAACAGGGCTATCCATTTCACCTCGTTGCTATTGCGACCTTTTGGTGAACTGCACAAATCACTTTTTTCTTAAGAGTGTTTTGTGCAGTTGTACTAAAATGTCACACGGGCAACATCTCTACATTTTAGTGCGACTGCACAAAGGGAGATTGGTTTTGCTCTATCCTCCTCATCCAACTCCGAGCCTAATCTTCTCCAACTAGTTAGTCTTAAGAGAGACTCCAAAGGTGACCGGCTTCTATTTGTGTGTTTATTGTTTCATCAGCAATCCTCTATTATCGTAATCACACTTGATATCTTTGGAACAGGGACGCTCAGCTCTATTTTAGTGGAACTGCACAAAATGATCGGAATGTTGCATGCTCCAGACAGCTACTTTTTTCCCAACATGCCTTGTTGATTTAGACAGAGCTGGGGGGACGTTGCTGCCAATGAAAGCATGGATCAATTTTAATTTAACACCTTCTCACAACTTTGTCTTCAGTTGTGATGTAATTATTAGCTCCGATTTGCTAATAATTGACATGCATTAGCAAGGAAGTTAGTTTTTTATTTTTTCCGAAAGAGCATCGATGGAAAGACACGCAAAACAAAAGTTGAAAGCTCACACCATTGTACAATTTCATGTTGCTGGAAAATTATTTGTATAGTATGTCAATTATGTAAACAAATGATGGAAGCTTGATAGCATTGCCAGAAGCCTCTTCATCATCCGGGTCCATGTGCCATGCACAAAATTATACTCCTTTGTTCCTAAATATTTGTCTTTTTACAAATTTCAAACGAGCATATTTTAGAGTGTAGATTCACTCATTTGGCTTCGTATGTGTACTCCCTACGTTCCTAAATATTCTATTCGTCTTAACAGAGATTTCAACAAGTGACTACATACGGAGCAAAATGAGTGAATCTACACTCTAAAATATGTCTATATACATCCGTATGTGCCAGTCCATTTGAAATCTCTAAAAAGACAAATATTTGAGTAGTCACTCGTTGAAATCTCTAGAAAGACAAATACTCCGGAGTATATTTAAGAACCGAGGGGGTAGTGCACAACCGCATGGGAGACTCAGCCCGGTCGTTGCGCCGCATTAATAGTGAGTAATGAGAAGTCAAATCATAAGCCCCGCCTTTCCCACTATAAGTTGCTCTGAAGAAGCAACCATCAATACGCTCTTCTTTGAATTCGCTCATACTACTCCATCTGTCACTGTTTATACATCGCGCTTCAGAAAAAAGAAAAAAAAATCTGTGGGGCCAAGGCGACTAGCGATCGGCCTGAAAAATAGCATTGGTAGTTATAGCACGACATCTATTACTAGAGGGAATAATGCGTACACACATGCATGCAGTGCTTCCACCCCGGGTACACACATGCATGCACTCCGTAGTAGTACAGTACATGGAGAGAAAAATGTGGACTTGATTACAGTTACCACGCCCTAATTAATTGAGCATTAAACCAAACGCGTCTAAAGTCTCTCTGGTGGTGGAAATGCATTGAGAGAAATGCATCATAATGAGGCGCGACCTGTAAACTATGACGGAGGGTGGAGTAGTATGAAGGTACAAAACCAAGCACGCGTACTACTGCGCTTGGCTATTCACCCCTTCGTGAAGTCGAACAATGATGGTACTCCGCATGTTGGGTACTACAGTGTATGCCTCTGACAATCTGACACCGAATGGACTGATGCATGTCCACCAAGGGTAGGTTGCATTAGTCAAAAGGCGTAAGCGAGCTTCACCTTGTCTTGCAAGCTTCTCCTCGTTCTGCGAATTGATGGGACACACCAAAAAGTAGTGCTAGTCCATACTCCCTCCTTTCCGGTTAATATGGCTTAATCTTTTTTGCGGGTAAATGAGAGAGCTTTATTCATATATAAGCATTCTTAGGACGATCAGCCAAGACACTGGTCACTAGGAAGTGAGGTACCCCGCAAAAAAAGAAGTAGGAAGCGAGGTGTTTCATCAAGCCAGCTCTCGGCCACATTCAAAGTGCAGCAAGCACGGTTCGCATGAAGATGCGCCGCAAGGTTTGCTGACCTGTTTACATGCTGAATAACAAAAAAGAGGAAATATTACTGAGCGCTACTATTTGTAACAGGATATGAGCCAGAATTAAGCGAGAATTGTGGCGAGTGTTCCATGCAATCAACTTCCATTATCACATGCGAGAAACCTCGAAGAGAACCAAATGTGTTGAAGATTGATTTATCACATTTTACAATTATAATAAGAGTGCAGACGCTCCTCCATCCGGTTCCTAGTACTAGTATAGTATGTACCTTTATGGACTATAGTAGTATTACTAGTAAACTTTGCACTTGGCTGTTCGGGAAGTCGAACAATAATAGCACTAGTAGTATAGTGTATGCTCCTGGCAATCTGACACCGAATTAACTATTGCACGTCCACCGCCTGAGCGAGGGAGAGCTTGCATTAGTAAAAAGTTTCTCCTTGTCCTACGAGCCACCGCGCGCAAGCTTCTCCCATCCTGCAACCTTATCCTTGTTCAGCAAGTTGACGGGACACAGCAAAGTAATGCTAGTCCATGCTGCCTCCTCTCCGGTTAATATGGCTTAATTTCAAACAATATAAATACACTGTCTGTCACTGTATGTTTGTAAAAATACGGTCAGTGGACTTCATAATACGCTCATTGCGCTCAATATATATATTTCCCGTGTTCATACGGTCACTAGCTCACCCTGACTAAGTATGTGTGTGCATGCATATGTAGGTTGAGCACTTGAGCGTGACCGTGTGTGTTCCGTCGTGTGCTCGGACATGCATGCACTACGGCGTCGCACGCGTTTTTGCGTCCATGTGTACGTGTGACTGTTGCATACACGTAGGGGGAGTACGTGTAGGGGCCACTAAGGAGCAGTCAAATCATACGGTAAGTTAGTCGGAAGAGGCAACCATCATTTCACTCTTGAATGACACGTACGCAATATAAAATGGTTGATATGGAGAGAAAAAGAAAACCACTATATATACACTAGCAGGAGCCTAAGCTACAAGCCTTCTTGCTTAGGTTGCTCTCTTCACAAGCATAGAACGACAGGCCTGATCCCGTAGCTGGGGGAAGGGAACAATGTTCTGCGTAGACGCGGTCGACATCGGCGAGGGAGAAAACCCACAGTCGGTGCGTCCCAATCGAGGGTCACCGCGGTATGGGCCGATGCCGCGTCCCAACCGCCCTTCTAGCTACAGTCCGACGTCCCAGGTAGTCCATCTTCCTTTTGGAGCTGGCTTGCTCCACTTCCGTAGCTCCATCTCCATGTCGATCTTTCTCTACTTCTAACGGCTTCTACTTGTGATGAGTTTATGTCTCATGAACTAGTGCCATTACTATTATTCTAATCACACTTCTTCAATATCTTTGCCATCAGGGATGCTCAGGCCGATTTTAGTGGAACTACACAAAAGCATCGTATGATCCGAGGGTGCCAGCCGTCTTTCCTTTGACAGGTTCTACCTGGCCAGGAAATTAAATCATGTTTAGGGTTTAGGGTTTAAGTCGTAGTGATCCCATCAGTAGTTTTTCCATCATACACGCTCTCACAACTTTTTTCTTTAGTTGCAAAGTAAATATTGGCTATGATCTGTGAATCATTGAGATGCATCAGCATGCGTGTTAGTTTTCCTTTGTATTTGATGGAATGTTGTAACGGGGCAACCTTGGAATAGGAATGAAAATGGAGTGGAAAAGTTTCCGTTTTTCCGGAGAAAAAATGGAAACGGAGAGAAACCAACGTTTTGTTTCGTTGGATCGCTCCATCGAGCAAAACCAACGTTTAAATCACGTCTGTCGTGTTCGTGTCTCACCCTCCTCCACGGCTCGACCTCACATGGTCGCTCGGCATGCCACTCACCGCAAATCGAGTAGTATACCATAACTTTCCTGCCTGCTTGTCGATGGATCGCGCCATGGAGTACTAGCACTACTGGAAGAGATTGACGAGTTGGGGGAGGACAGCTAGCTATAGCATGGACTCCCAAGAACTTACTAGTGGAAGAGATCACGCATGTTGTAGCCGGCTATTGCGACCTTTGAACGCGGAGCAGCCGCGTGCACCCGGAAGCGGCGCGGGCGACACTCTCTCGGCCGGCGCGCCGCTTCAATGCCGGCGCCAGTGAGAGGTCGCGTCCGCTCTGGCCGGGCATGAATGCAGCACTGACCGTTTTGGGCGGGAAGCACGCGCGAGTGATGAAGAGGGTTCGGGTTGGTCAAGACCGGCCGTGGCAGCGGTCCGGACCTGCGCAAACAAGAGATGTTGTACGTTAATATTGTTGCGTATATAATTAACAACGTAAATAATGTGCCAGTTGGACAAATATGATTGGAGATGGAGATTGAAATGGAATTTTACGTAAACACGGATATGCATGTCTATGTCTATGTGTGTGTGCGCGACGACTCTCGCGACCTGGAAGCGGGGGCGTGTTTTTGATCGAGTTTTCTTTCTTGGTACGTTAGAAAATCAGTTTGTCTAATTCACATCTAGATGTTATTTAAGGATATCACATCTAAGCTCCCACAAGTATATAATGTAGCAACAAGAAACAAAAAAACTAGGAAAAGACCACAAACAGAGTGGACATCAACTTATATGTGACATAACTATGTCACATCTAGATGTGTCCTAGACAGACCCTTAAAAAATTATCCGCCGGTTTTCGTTTCTTTTTTCTGGGAACGCGCGTATTCTATTTAAAACCACTGCTATGGAGAGATTTTTTTACTCCAGTATAGCCTCTTGTTTGATAGAGTTTCTCACGTCTCACTCTCTCACCCTCTCCATATCAAAACAAGATTGCAGTGTCCACTCTATCTCTCTCCTCACCGGTGGTCACAGATCTGGCCGAATCCCATCCGCTGCGGGAAGTGAGGAGGTGCAACATTGACGTTGTCGCCGTCGGCGATGGAGGAAGCCGATGCGCACCGTCCTCTCGGAGCCGACGCTGGCGCGAACGAAGATCCTCCGCGCCCTTGTTCACTGCCGTCGTGTGGGCAGATCCCGCCCGCCCGCCTAAACAACATCTCGCCCACCTGAGGTATAACTTCTTGTACTGGTCCGGCTCCCCAGGTCGCTGCGTGCGGGTTTTCTTCTATGCGACTACTCCCCAGCTCCCCATGCATAGTAGCTAGGGTTCGTCGGCTGGTCCAACATCACGTACTAGTGTTATTATAGAGGAAATGCCACTCAAAAAGTTATCCTGATTTATGCCTCGGTGGAGGTATACATGTTGTTTCGACAAAAAGTACATGGTGGTTGTGCGGTCATTGTCTATATGGTGGTAGTACTATCACTGGTTAAATGAAGAAATGCTTTTTTCTCGGGTATCCTAGTTTAGTTCCCATCAAGATAATTATGATGCTTCTGTTTGTTGGTGTACTTTTCATTAATTCTTATTGACAATTGAGATGTCGTTGCTAACCCTTTTTTATATTTTTGGAAACAGCGATGCGTGTCTCCATACCCGGGCATGTCTTCCTCAATTTTAGTGGAACTGCACAAAATTGGATAGCCATTGTTGTTCCGCCTCACTGTCCTCTGCCATGTGGTTCTTCCTTCCTCGAGCTTGATTACTGAGAAGAAATAGACCACGGTGAGGATTTGTCGAACTTCTTAGGTGCCTCACCCAAACTTGATGCCAAATGGATGATGCATCACCACGATGACCTATCGATGCTCATGGTTGCGCCTCATGGTTGCGTTGGCTGGTGAAGCTGATTGATTTTCGACGAAAAACAAGCTGTCTTCCATCAGTGCTCTTTGCTTGTTACGCACAAAGATGATATCCTTCGTCAGTTCACCTTGGTTGCGTTGGAGACGCAGTCGTCTTTCACGTTGGTGCAATTTTATCGCACAATTGGCTATGGATCAAATGTTTCCTCGAAGAAGGATCGCCATTGGTACTAAGAGCATAAGTTTTGTATTGATTTCTTGTATTGATTTCTAAGCCTTCTCACAACTTTGTCTCCAGCTCCCCTGTAATTTTATTTGTCCAGCTATTAACTTTGATTTAAAAAATGGTGTGGACTAAAAACCTGGATGGACGTAGTAGCCCTCCATTTTTATTTACTCCGCATATTAGATTTGACTGAAGTCAAACTTTGTAATACTCTCAAACCTTTCCGATAATTGAAATTAAATTTCTTTATTTGTACACTCTCTCACACATTTCTGTTAATTTGGTGCATGTGTGGTTGTTCACTTAAGGGAGGGTAGTGTACCGCACGTGAAGGACAGGAAGTGCGACCAGGACGCATGGGCGTGGATCGTTAGTTCATCGGAAGTAGTACTAGTTTCCTTCACTGTACATTAAATAAATAGTTTCATTTCGTACTTACACAATTTAAAACGATTGTTATGGAGAGAATAAGAAAACCACTCCACTATATTTTAGTCGTATACACAAGAGTACTATATGGACGCAACTTCATTGACTTAGTGCACCTGCCTTTGGATTTACGACAGGTGGGCCCAAAATGTGGCTCGCTCACCTGTCATACAGCCAAAAGCAGGTACAGTGAAGGCATCGGAGCTTAGTATGTACTACAGTAGTATATATATAAGTGGGAGCCTCATCGCTTGTTCGCTAGGGTTTGCACTCTCCACACGCTCGCCGCACTACATATATGTTACACGCTGGAGGCTCAGCGTTCATTTGCTAGGGTTTGCTATATTCACAGTCTCTCACCCTCTCTTCACCAGATCTAAACAAGACTGCGTTGGCCTCTTGTCTCTCTCCCCCCTCACAGCTGGTGAAGGAGGCGTCCATATCCCGTCGCACCGGGAAGGGGAGGAGGTGCAGCGTTCACTCTATCGCCTTCGGCGAGGGAGGCAATCCACTGCCGGCTGTGCTATTCTCTTTCACCTAGCGCATGTGCGGGAGGGTCACCGACCCCTTCTTCCTCGCTGTCGTACGTAGTGTGGGCAGATCCGGCCTCCCGCCGCACGCCTTGCCACATCCCGACGACCCTAAGGTATAAGTTTCTTTGAAACCGTCGTTGCTCTAGCTGCATGTGGATCTTTTTCGATCTGTAGTCGAATCTAGATCTTGGTTCAAAGAGGAAAGAAGGGTGCGGTGGGATGGAGCAAGAATCTAGGACGCGGTTCAATGAGGAAAGGAGGGGCGGAAAGTAGTATAGACTGGCTATCCAGCCGCTTTGTAGGTCGAAAAGGGAAAAAGGGGGGTAACCCAGTACACACATCTGTAAGGAACCGATCTCTTTGTTGAAAAGAGAAAGAAACTGGGGGGTCGGGTAGTTTGTGCATGACTAGATTTGCTGCCCTCACATAGGAAGAAGGTTCAAAGAGAACAAATATGGGACCAGCGCATATATGCTGCTTGGCTACATACTCTGCATCACTCATTTATACGTGTGGACGCACATGGTGCTGGCATGTCCCATGCAGCTATTTTGTTGTTTTTAATCTCAGAATTAACTACTGATCTGTTTTAAAAGAATTTCTCTGTTAATATGAATCAATGCAACCGTTTTAGAAATGCTACTGTCCTATACTTTGTTTTCCATCAAGATAAGGTAGATGCTTCTTTTTGTGGCCGCATGTTTCATCCTCCTTTATTGGCCAGTAATTGTTTTCTTTTTTGCCTCTTAAAACAGGGATATCTATTCAACTTGTTGCTATAGAAAACTTAAATGTCACACCGGCAACTTTGCTTGATTTTAGTGCAACTGCACAAAACTTGATTGGATTTCCTATTCGTATTGGTAGATTCGTATTTTATGTTGGTCGTCTCATGAAAGGTCAGTACAGGCCTTCATCCACATGATTGTGCAGTGTGCTTTGAGATGTTGTGCTACTTGTATTGGTACTATTTTAAATAAATGATGAATTGAAGCTATTGTATTGCTGTCTTTTCCCATTAAGTAGTGAACAAAATTGGGACCAACCCAGACATGATGCTTGTTGCTTTGTTACAACAAATTCAGCATCACCCCCTTTATAAGCCAGTAATTGATGCCACTCTCAGAATTAACTACTGAATCTTATTTCAAAACTGCAACACTGGTTAGGGATTGGCGGGATTACCATTTTTATGGCCGCATGTTTCATCCTCCTTTATTATCCAGTAATTGATTCCTTTTTTGCCTCTGTTTACAGGGATATCTATTCAACTTGTTGCTATTGCGACATTTTGCTTCGCTACGCGAAACACTTTGCTTGATTTCAGTGCAACTGCACAAAACCAGATTGGATTTCCTATTTGTGTTGGCAGATTCGTATTTTATCGTTGTCGGTCTCATGAAAGGTCAGTGCAGGCCTTCATCCACATGATTGTGCAGTGTGCTTTGAGATGTTGTGCTACTTGTATTAGTACTGTTTTAAATAAATGTTGAATTTAAGCTATTGTATTGCTGTCTTTTCCCATTAAGTAATGAACAAAAATGGAACCAACCCAGACATGATGCTTGTTGCTTTGTTACAACAAACTCTGCATCACCCCCTTTATAAGTAGATGGAAGCACATACTGGTGTTGCGCCCACTCTACCCTGGAACTGAATCTTAGTTCAAAACTACAAACACTTGTTAGGGATCGGCAGGAGTACCATTTCTGTTAGGGATCGGCCGGAGTACACATTTAAGAAATGTATTATTCAGATAATGTCTCTGTTATTATATATCAGTTACAGACTTACAGTGTTATACAAATGGTACTATCCTGCTTTGTAGTTCTTTCTACATGTTTAACCGAGGTATTGTTAAGATAATGTATCTATTAAAATGAATCAGTCGCATTGTTTTAGGAATGATACTTTTCTGCTTTTTTGTTCTTTATACATCTTGAAACAAGGCATTGTTAAGATAATGTCTCAGTTAATATGAATGAATCACACTGATTGAGAATTGCTACTCTCCTGCTTTGTTTCCCATTAAGATAAGGTAGATCAGTAGATGTTTTTCTTCGGGAAGTACAAGTCATCAACCGTTATTTCTCAGTGATTGTTTCCCTTGTACCTTTTGTTGCTTATACGGATATCAAAATTAAAGCTCGGTTTTATTCTGACTTCGATTTACTTCAACTGCACAAAAGGAGCCAATGTGTCCAAGGCAAACTGCTGCATTACTGGGTCCAGTTGGTCATTCCACTTTGCAGAAAGAAGCAGTCATTGTTTGCGCTACATTACAGAAGGAATGACCGAGAAGCTTTACAAAGTATTAGGCCTTCCGCTATGTAGGCCAAAAGAGGTGCCAATTTCACCTTTTCTTAGTTTGGCACCGAATCCCTCCATTACTATAGTCGGTGCCATAAATATTAGACACCGGTGACATGACTAGTCTGCAGAGACCATTGGCAATTTAACAACACGTGGAGTGCCCTGGGCAAAAAGTGCCCAAACAAGTACAAGAAGCGACAGGACTCCGCGATCATAGGCATTACATATTTTGAATGGGAAAAGCTTGTCAAAGTTTAATCGTTGATGTTAGCAAGAAGCGACAGGACTCCACGATCATAGGCATTACATATTTTTGAATGGGAAAAGCTTGTCAAAGTTTAATCATTGATGTTAGCAAGAAGACGTTAGTTTAATATATTGGAATTGGAAAACCTTATGAAAATTTGCTCATTGATGTTAGCCACAAGACATGCATTTGATATTTTTGAGTGGGACGCCCTTGCTATGAGCATCGTCGAGTGTTTTTTCCTATTCCTGTGTTCAGTTTAGAAGTAAATAGTTACTCTGCTGAGATATTCCTGTGTTAAGAGTTTGTTCTGAATATGGTCTATGTAATGCCAGGCCTTGTGTTTGATTGCAAAGTTGAGCTTGGAATGTTGTGGCATGCGACATCACGAGCTGTTCACCGTGCCTCCTGAGAATAATGCTTCGTATTGTTTTGCATGTCAATCTAATGCCAGTGATTTGCTTGTTAAGAAGACCATCCTCTTCTGTTGTTTCCGTGCTTAAGAAGTTCATCGTTTGATGTTTCATTCATAGCCTATACGACAAGTCGGGTAGGTTAGACGTGAAACCATATGATCTTCCAACCAACTCATGATATTAGGCCGTGATTGGATCGTCGTTTTCCAACCAAAACCGCTTGTAAAACTGACGCTTGTAAATTAAAGCAGATGGTCTCGGGCGAAGGCGCTTGGTTGGTCGATTTCGACTAGTAAAATATCGGAAGTACTTGACACACGATAAAAACGCTGAACAACACTCAGACGATTGCTAATCCAGCCGTTAGCTGTTGTTTCAGCCTTGCCCATGGATGGCATGATATGCACGTCATGCATGTATCGTCTGGTAATGTCGTCCATATAGCAGTGCTCGTAAAATATACACTGGTCTCTCAAATTACACGCGTAACCCGCCGGTTTTACTTACAGACCTCGGGCCCTCGGTTTCATTACGCCTGTATTTTACGTGTTGTTTTTGATGACGAGTAAATTACACTTGTATGTTAATACAGGTTTGAAATAAACCAGAGATCCCAAGCGCGGCCTTACCATTTCATGCCGTGTCAGTTTCTCGAAGGTGCTCATAGGTGTCCGATGATCCTGGCTTCCTGAATGAGTAGCGGGCGCTGTATCAGACCATCCGTAGGGCCCGCGAGGCCCTCTCCATTGTCCTTCAAGTTGTTGCGCTCGCCATGGCGCCGAGTATTGTTAACATCGTCAACGAACATGAGGATTCAGGAGATGACTTTATTTTGACTGGATGACACTAGGGACCCACTAGGGCCATAGCCGTACATACGCAAGTGCCTCCTTATTATGTACAACTATTTTTTTTGCTTTCTCCTGGTTTCCTGACATCATGGTCTCACGCCATTGTCAACCTATGTAGTCAATATAAATGAGAGAATTGCACAAGGTGCGGCCTACAACTGGGACCAAGCAGCTCAAGCAGTATTTGTGTTTTTGAGGCATGAGCACTGCAGAGTTTTTCTTGGCGATGATTTCGTTGTTGTTCAGAGGAGAGCGGGGTATTAACTGGGCGGGCTGTCGCCCGTCTAGCCCAGGCCAGATATCCAGCCCGGATACTAATTTTTTCAAGATGAAAATGGCTAGCCCAGGTATACGTCTTTTTGAGGAATACCCAGGCAAGGTCAACTTGTTATTCTCCGCCCGCTGGGCTGCAAATCTTTCCTAGGAGGGATGCATTAGGCTTAACAGGAAAATGGGCTTTAAAAAATAATAAATGGGATGTAATTATAAAAACTGGGCAGTAACTATAAAAAAATGCATCAAACACGAAATTAGTATATAAAATATTATTTATGGATTTTGAAAATCTTAAATTTTCATTGTTGCGCGCGCAATGTTTCGTTGGATTTTTACGTAATACAAATTTATATTTAATCTGAATAGAAATTTCGGGATAAAAATATTTCGGAGCCCATCAAAATGTGGGAAATTTTATTGAATTCTGTCTTCAATGTTTGGTTGAAATTATTAATCATTGTCCTAGCTAGAAAATGGGATGTACTTTTAACAAACTATAAATGGGCTGTTGTAAATTCCATTAGAATTCCAAAGTGGGCTGTACATTCTTACAAAACGCAAATGGGCTATAAGTTCTCTGCCACACACTTGTGGGCCTACTAAGTGACGCGTCCCCTAAAAAATAAGTTGAACCATATGCAAGGCTTTGCCAACTTATTATAGTCAACACACGGTTCTAGCAGCAGTGGACGTTGGATGTCTATCCAACGGATGTCGTGCTTCTTCTTCAATCTCGGATATTCTTGGCTTCGGTCGCCCAAAAAATGATTCCTCCCCCTGACATCTGGGGCGCACCGTTTCGGAGGCTGACCTGTGGGCCTACTAAGTTGGAGCGTACCAAGGGCTTTGTCAACTTAGTCAATAATAAACGTTTCTAGCTTCAGTGACCGTACGATGTCCATCCAACGGCCGTAGTGCTTCTTCAACCTCTGGTCTTCTTGGTCCAGCCGCCCAAAGTAGCGACGGTCGTGCCGCCTGCTCCTGCCTCCCCTAGCCGGCTGTGCTGCCGCGGAGGCCTCACCGCCCCCATACTACTCCCACCGCTGGCCAGGCCATCTCTCCACTCACCCACACCCCCTGTTATTCTGCGGCGACAGCAGCCTCACACGGCAGCCGAACTAGTGAACCCTCATACTCCTCTCCGTGCGGGCTTCCACTGTTGCGTCTTCCCCGGCTCCGCGTCGTCCCCTTCCTAGGCCTTGTCGTCGTCCAGACCACCACCCTGGTGCTCTCAGCGTGGCATGGTCAACATGGTCAACGACCGACTTCCATCGGAAGAGTATTGTACGTGGAGAGGCTGACAGCTGGGTCCAGGCGGCCGCAAGGAAGTGCCTCCTTATTATGCGCAAAATAATTATTCCTCCACCTTACAGCAGGGACCCACCGGACGGGCCACCTTATTTCGCGAAAAAATGTTTCCCCCCTGACTGCTCGGACCCACCGGACGGGCCAGCGTATTTCGCGAAAAAAACGCTCCCCCCGCTGTCAGCTCGGACCCACCGGAAGTGCCTCCTTATTACGCACAAAAAAGTGAATACTCCCCCTGCTAGCTGGGACCCACCATGGTGGGAGGCTGACTTGTGGGCCTACTAAGTTGACTGGGACGGGGGCCTTTGTCAACTTTAGTCAATATGAATGATTGTAGCTCCAGTGACCGTACGATGTCCATCCAATGGCCATAGTGCTTCTTCAACCTCTGGTCTTCTTGCTCCAACCGCTCAAAGCAGCGCCGGTCATGCCGCATGCTCCTGCCTCCCGTGGCCGGCTGTGCTGCCGCGAAGGCCTCACCGCCCCCTACTATTCCCACCGCTGGCCAGGCCCTGCGGCGACGGCAGCCTCACACCGCAGCCGAACCAGTGAACCCTCGTACTCCTCTTCGCACGGGCTTCCACTGTCGCGTCTTCCCCGGCTCCCCGTCGTCCCCTTCCTAGGCCTCGCCGTCATCCATCGCCCTGGTGCTCTCGGAGCGGCCTGGTCAACGTGGTCAAGGAACGACTTCCATCGGACGTGGACTGTACGTGGAGAGGCTGACAGCTGGGTCCACGGCCGCAGCAAGGAAGTGCCTCCTTATTACATGCAAAATAATTTTTCCTCCACCTGACAGCGGGGACCCATCGGACGGGCCACCGTATTTCGTGAAAAAACGTTTCCCCCCTGACTGCTGGGACCCACCAGCTACACCTTCGCATGCAAGGAAGTGCGTCTGGGCAAAAAAACAAAACGATTCGCCCCCCTGACTGCTGGGACCCACCAGCTACATCTTCGCACGCAAGGAAGTGCCTGACAGTCAGGACCCACCTGTTCGAAGCGTACGTAGCATTGTCATTCTGGTCGCGAACGTGTACGTAAATATATACTGGTCGATGTAGAGGTGCGCACGTGTCGTAGTAGAGGCGCGCACGTAGCATGTACACGTACGTACAACGGTCAGGGTGCAAGAAAGAAAATACGGCCAAGTATGTGTACATACGGGCGGGGTCTCGAACGCCTACTCGCGCATACGTACGGCGAGGGCTCGTGTACATGGCTGGGTCGGAACGGAGAAACAGCATCGTCGTCGTGTTCATGGGGAGGCAACGGAATGCGTCGTGTTCATGGGGAGGCAACGGAATGCGTCATGTTCATGGGGAGGCAACGGAATGCGTCGTGTTCATCGGGAGGGCTTGGACGGAACAGACGATGGAAACGAGGCCTGGCGTACTGCAGAATGAAGGAAACGGCCTTGTGTTCGACTGGCCATGTTCGAAACAGGACCCTGTTCATCGGGAGGGGTGTGGCATACCGCAAAACGGAGGAAACAGACCTCCTACAGTCGAAACGGGTGTCCTGTTGATCGGGAGGGGTGTGGTGTACCGCAAAACGGAGGAAACGGACATCCTATGATCGAAACGGGGATCCTGTTGATCGGGAGGGGTGTTGCGTACCGCAAAATGGAGGAAACGGACTTGTGTTGGAGCACTACGGTCGAAATAGGGGTCCTGTTCATCGGGAGGGGTGTGGCGTACCGCAAAATGGGACTCCACGGGATACTGTTCATCTCCACCGTCGACCTCCTCCAGCCTCCACGGGCTCCTGTTCATCCAGCCTCCATCGCGCGCTACTCCACCGGCTACTGTTCATCCAGCCCTCCACACCATGGAGTCCTGTTCGACCACCCCTCCACGGGCACCCCTCCACCGTCTACTGTTCATCCAGCCCTCCACACCACGGGGTCCTGTTCAACCACCCCTCCACGGGCACCCCTCCACCATCTACTGTTCATCCAGCCCTCCACACCACGGGGTCCTGTTCATCCACCCCTCCACGG